>NW_010108353.1:113685-135637 GCF_000699245.1 Pterocles gutturalis | reverse complement strand
CACATCAAGAGGTCCCAGCTCACCTCTGCCTCTAAAGGTTACCCTCTCCCCAAAACTGTCAGCGAGCGCAGCCGCTGCTGTCATTGCTGAGCCACCACGGGCGGCCCCGGCTGCAGGCGGAGAAGGAGGCACGACCGCAGCCCAGCGAGAGGCAGGCTCGCAGCGTGCAACCCCGGTCACGGAAACAGGAGAAGAAATACAACATCCCTTTGATTTCTGCATTTTTGGGTCTAATTCCTAATGCCATGCTCCTCATAAGCAGGAAGGCAAATGATGCAATAAAACTGTTTTGAAATCCATATTTATGATTTTTCTCCTACTAATTTTTTTTTTTTTCAAAAAGATGAGTACTGCTTGTTACTGTTACTTCTCATAAATAACTCTTTTTCCTGATTAAAGCAGTCCAGGATGGTGTCACAGTTAATTAATGACACAGCATGCTGTGACTGGCTTGGTTGCTCACAGTTCAGGATTTGCATCAGCCCCTCTGACAACCATTAACCCTTTGGAGTGGGAATCACCAACTTCTTGGGAGGACAATGAAAGCAAAGGGAAACACTCCCAGCCCACCAAAATTAATAGCCATCAACAAGTATTGCTTCAAAAGCCAGATGCAATAGCCAGCACATTTAAATTATTTTGAGCCACTTCACTATTTTCTCAAAAATATCTTCACCATGTCACTGAACTGAACAGAGCCCGACCACGCTCCCAAAGCAGTATACATTTGGATCAGAGAAAGAAGTACTTTCCAAAAGGAAAGGTTTCAGCAAAACACACCAAGGGGCTGGTTTTAAAGCCCAGGAGGCCACAAGTTAAACCCTCTGGTCTCCCTGATGGGGGCGAGACCCAAGCGCAGAGTGAGAGGAGCAGCAATGGTTGGTATTTTCTGGTCCCCCTCCCATGTCCGTGTGCAGGACGGCTGCTGGCCCCACCGCAGCGCTCCCCAGCACGAAGCGCCCGCGAGGAAGATGTATGCAAGCTACGCCGCGTATGCACAGCACGTGGTTTTCCAAACGATCGTAACACTCAAACCAAACCACAAATTCGCGGTAGCCCAGAAAGACGTCTGACTTGATATGGAAATAGCTGGAATTTCAAGCCTCCCTCCCCCGGCTGCATATGTTGAAGAGTTGTTAAAACAATAAAAATACTTATAATTAGCAAGTCTACATACACCCATTTTCTTTGCAATATTCTTGGCAATATTGCAGCCAAGTTACTCAAACTTTCCAAAGAAAAATAACCGTAAGGAAAATTCCCTTCTCAGGAATGAAAGCAGCAGAAACTTGTGAGGCTGAAAAGGGAACTGGAATGGAAACCATTGTGCAACCTTAGCTATAATAAGTTCTGAAAAGGCTGATTACTGTTTATTACATTTATCTTGTGTTTTCTGATAAATGCAGTCACATCTGAAGACTGTATAAAACAGCAAATGTAAAAATATTTTCAATCATTTGCTTTAGCTTGCAAGCCTACCTTCAACAAGCTAGGATGGTGTATCTACAGGCTGTAATAAATATCCCACTCTTGGAGAAAGAGTGGAGCCTCTGCTTTGCAAAAAAGGCAGTTGGGGAGGTTGCTTCCTTCACTCTGTGACTGCTCAATTTCACTCCCCCCCTTTATTTAAGAAAACAACTACAAGATAAAGAGAAGTCTTCTAGAACATAAACCCTCACGCAGTTTTTTTAGCACATTACTGTAGAATCAGGAGATAATATGACATGACAAAAATTCCTTATCCACAATATAAGAATTTACGCTGAATGGTTAGTTCATTAAATAGAGTAAAAATCTGTCCTACTAACAGGCTAACATAAGTGCATTTGATAAAATAAAACTCTGGTATTGATGACCTATGAGCTGGTTCTCCAATTGAGTTGTGTTCTTTAAAAAATGTAGACTTTATAAATAATTGTCCAAAATAAGGGACATCACACTTCTCTTCTTAATTGAAATAATGTTTTAAATGTCATTCCTGATCAACTTAGTCCTTTAATTCCAATATGCTTGCAATAATTGGAAATATATAAATAAACGTCCACTGAAAAGTAATTTTGAAAAAAAAATGGAACGTTTTTGCAATGGATTTCATTTCTGGTTTTTTTTTTTTATTTATTCTGATTTGTTTCAATTGAAACAGCTTTTCCATTGAAATGACAATTCAATGACTACTTTCTGACCACCTACAAAGGTGTGCTTTGCAGGGGACATGATGTTAGTTGCAAAAGAAGAAAAATAACATTCAACAGGCAATTTTTACAAAAGTAGGAAAAGAACAAGTTAGTATCCCACTCTTGCATAGCAGAGAAAAAGAACCTCAAGCTAGCACCAAAGATACTCCATCTCTTTGCTCTATCTGTTATTGAAAGTGGACAGGAAAAAAAGAGGTTTAATCCATATTGTTTTAAAGACACTGCCTATGCGGCTGCTAAATAAAGTAGCAGCAAAATACGGAATTATGGGACTTTTTTCCCCCCTAAAATCTGCTAAGAGGGTAAAATTAGGATAGCCACTCAACGATCTGTACAGGCTGCCTTCCTGGCTACTTGCACAGGTGACGGAGAGCAACTGTGAAGCTCAATAGTTACAGGTAAGAACAACGTGCTGTGGTTTTCCTCTTGTGCATGTATGTTTACACCCCATTGCATGGTTGCAGTCCTTTCTCCATTTTTCTCTCAGCACAAGATGACAAAAATGACCAGAAGGGGAAGGAAGGGAAGCCTCTTCTCTTTGGTGTGCAGCCAGGGTGACAGAGAAAGGAGCTTGCTTCACTGCTCAAAACACAGATACCCCAGGGAGCACCTAAATTTACACCCACTCCGGTGTTTGGTAACTGAGCCCCCCTCTGGCCTTTAGTAGTTCAAAGACAATAACTATGTAAACCTCCTGCCCAAAGCTTGGGTAGCACTGAGCTCCAGGGCTTGCTTTGTCCCAGATTTTTCCAGCTGAAATAGTTAATCAGCCCTTTTTGCCAGCCTTACTCAGCATAACTTTTCTGGGAAGAAGTTAGCCCTTGAACCCCAAGTGGTGACTCAAAGACTCCTGCCAAAGGAATTCCTGCTTTGGGTCCATCAACACCGATGGAGTTACAGGAGGAACAGAACTGGTCCTTTGCCTTTTTTTGCTCTTATCCTCAACCGGCAGCTCTATTTTTCTGCATAACAAGTACCAGAATACTGAATGTACTGTTTGCCAAGAAATGCAGAACAAACAGACTTACGTGTTTTTCCCTTTATTTCCATCATCTGACCTTTGCTTTTTATGTCTTAGGAGCAAGCTGCGACTTTATTTACATGTATAATCTAGATGAAATGCTAGTTTGTGTGTAGAAAGCTATGCAGACTTTGATCTTTGAATTTGATTTTCCATTTTTTTTCAAAGCAAAACATAACGAATGAATGGAAACATGGAAATGTTAGGTTTTAGAATGATTCTCATTTCATGTTTCTGATTCTTTCAGCCCAGGCTAGATCCTTCAGGCTTCCCTAGAGGCTTGAAGCATTAGTTCACAGACCAAAATGTTAACTTTTGTCCTGACATAGTACATACCGAAATCATTCATATTGCCCAGTTCAGTAATGATAGATTTTTGAATCCTCACAGAAGTACGACTGCAACAAAAGGTGCTACCAGTCACCTCAAAATTATATAAAGTACTACTAGCAAGAGAATGAATGATTACATTATTATAACAGCAGAACTCAAATTATGAGGAAGAGAGCAAAAGCTAATAGGGAAAGGGAACAAGTACTAAGAGAGTCGACAGGAAGAAGTAAATCAGATGATAATTTAGGAATGTTTTATGGTTATTTTTTAATAGGTTTTAACCCAAGGTTTGAAACTTGCAGCTTACTACATTGACTCTCTTTTCATTTGCCAGTCTGGTCAATTTTGGACATTTCATTCAAATCTTATCTTTTTAACTTCTATGTATCTGCCTAGACTCAGCTCTGGTTGCCAACTTGCAGCGCATACTTCACTTCTACCCCATACTTTGTATCCGGGCCACACAATCTTCCTGATTTTACATACCAAATGAAAATAAGTTGTTACTGCTACGTGCTAAATCTTAATCTTTCTTGGTCAGGGATTTTTCACAAAATAACAGTAAATAGCCTGCAACATTGAAATGAGGGGGAATGAAGAAAGAAAAATAAGTGTGAACTTGTGTGTGTGGGTTCTTATTAAAGCAAAGAATCAGTTCTGATAGCAATTTTTAAATTCCATATACATTTTCTGAAAAAGTCTTTTATATCCATGTCTCCATGCACCACAAGCATACTGTGGTGATAAAACCATAATACCGTACCTAAAACTCTGAGCGAGAGAAGGTTCTTCTCAGGGATTCTATAAACAAGGGAAATTAATGCAGGTTTACTGTTGCAATATCTGTTTTATGATTTAACACTCATATTGTCTAATTACATGTCTTTTTTGTTCTTTCTGTCCCCACTGGTTTACAGACGATCATCACCAGCATCACTGGGAAGGAGCTGGGATTATCTTTGTGGCAATAACCACCTCCCAGATTGCATGGTACTATTTTGTGAACCAATTAAAGGCTAAGAGGCTGTTCTTTCTATTTGCTACCACACACAACCCACACTATCAGCAGCAAACCATCAAAGCAATCTAGGTGGTTACTATCATAGCTCAGTATTCTTCAGAAAGAAAAAAAAACAAAAAGGATTGAGAGTCTCGGGCACTTTTCAGAAGACACCATTGACAACTCAGGAGTTTCTCACTGGAGCAATGGTGACATTAACTGCAAGGCAAGTGCCCAAGCCAGAGTGGCAGGGAGGTGAAGCCCTGCTGCTTCAGTGAAACCCACTGCCTGCTACCATGCATGAGTTAGCAAAGAGAGGAAATTCCCTCCTGAAAAGATCAAGACAATTAGCAGCTCGCTCTCACACACGCAGTCTCTCACTCTGACTTTAATGTTATAAAAATTACTGCTCAGTTACTAAACACAATTTCCAGATGACCAGCCAATTCCAGCAGCATTTGATAGCTTTTTCATCCTGCAGCAACATGGATGCCACGCCTAGTTTCGACTTGGAGGTGGTATTATTTTTTGATAACATTGATTAAACTAAGAATGTACTTAAACTACTCTAGTTCTAACTCTTCACGTTATCTTAGGAAATAGGACTGCTTTGTCAATACCATGTTCAAAATTAGCTCTAGAGGATATACATTCCTATAGGTCCCTTGTTCTTTTCAAGGTGGTGAACACGATTAATTCTTCCAGAAGACAAGGGCAGTAGCCAGGGATGTTGTACAGCAAATTCAGTTAAGCTCTGCAGTTCAGAAATTAACATGTTTTTCAAAATGCTCCTGGGATGAGGAGAGCAGTCTCAAAAAGCAGCTCCCTCTCAAAGCTGAAGGAGAAGAGCACACATCCCTGCATCTTTTAAAACCTCTCAGAATTGTTGAGCAGACCGCCTGTCAGTCCGTCAGTTACCAAGCTTCCCATGACAAATAAGACTATCTTCATTCCACAGGACTCGTAAAGCAAGAACGTACGTAACCTGCTTTCTCAACACACAAGTGCTGCAAATAAAGATATCAAGTATACTGACATTTCTGCATTACAGCTTAAAATAATATCCTGTGTGATGCCTATATGCTGTGCTGTTAGCTCAGTTTTGGATTTTCCAAACACTGGGTTAGCTTTCAAAGAATAACTCCAGTTCCTGGACAATGCATGAGTATATTGGCTCTTTGGCTGGGGAAAAAAAAAAAAAAGTTAAGAATGTGTGGGCTTTGGCTTCAAAATTAACCATGCTTTAGTAATCTAGTATGCTAAACTGTTTCTTATTAATGTATCATGCAAATACTCTCCAGTCATCCCGCAAGTCTGACACTTTCCCAACAGATCAATAGCAAATGTTCTGTGAAAGGCAACTTTTCTGATGTAGGCCACCCTGACTCTCAGTGATCTCAACCCACCATCCAAATCTTCATGGCAGATGCAGAATGGCGTTCTTTAATAAGGGAAACAATACTGGAAAAAAAAAGTGTTTCTTGCTAGTTTGATACACCAAGTTTATTTTTCTTCAGTAAAGAGGCAGCTGCTTTTTTTTTTTTAACCTTTTTCTTTTCTTTTTCACCTCTTTTCTTTTTTTCCCTAATTATGGCTGAACAAAGTCAAGTTTGTTGTGTTTACCAGGTCAAAATGTAAGGTAATTTAGGTGGATGGTTGGTATCAGTCCCTCATTAATGTAACTCTTTGACTTAAAGTACCTTGGCTTAACCCCAGCTGTTGTCCATCTTCATGAAGATGAGACAGAGAATGAACCCAGAGACTTTTGTTAGATAACAAGTGAGTTTCACAGAGGCACTGCAATGACAGTCCCCATCTCCCAGAGCAGATTTTGATGTAATGTTGCTGTTGCTGTGTCACCAGCCAGGTTCACATCCCTTCTCTAGACGGTGGATGTGACGAAGTGGTTTTGTGCTTTGCCCTGGGCTGGCAGCTGCCCCCTGCATTGCTGCCAGCACCAGACGGACGCTCACGCTCCGTTCCAAAGCCACCTCTGCACAGCAGCCTGCAGTGCAGACATCGCCACAGGTTCTGGCCCAAACAGATAATTTAAAACTATGTATGAAGGGTAGGGGAGGAGCACATAACCATTTCTGTTCAGTTTTCGTATACTTATGTTTTGTATCTTTTGCAGGAGAGAAAAGCCCTGTGAGCTGTGTGAAGGCAGATCCAGGGTGACTCAGTGGCTGAGCAGAGGAGTAAGCTCAGAGAAGTGAGCGCACACGTCAGGGGTGGGAGGCAAAGTGAAGAGCTTTGGAAGCTCAGGTGGGGCTGGATGCTGTGCAGGCACTGGTACCTGAGGCAAATGAAAAATGGAGAGAGAGCAATGCCACCATCAGTGACATGGGTCAGGGAGTAAAATTTAGCAGAAGTATTTCAACTGAATCGCAAACTAGGGAGGAGCTGGCAGGTTTCAGTGGCCACTCACGGACCATAGAAACATTTCATCTCTTGCCTCTTTAGACATGGATGGGAGATGCAACCACCAACCTCAGCAAACAATGAAGTTAGAGTCCCTCTGCAGGGTTCTTCACTGCCAAGTCCAAGGGAATTGCTGGACTCTTGTTTGCTCTTTTAGATGTAGCTCTTGGAAGAAAGATTTTCTTCATTTTTCTATGAAGATGCTTTGGAAAAACACAGGCTACTGCTCAACCAAGTTCTGTTTGTACCAGTAAGAGTTTGAACTAAAGCAAGTCCAGAATTTGTCACAGGACTCCCAAAGCAATGTCTTCTGCCATATTTCATTCCTCATCTATTCTTAACCCATCAGTACCATACCTGTGTCCTCTCACTTCAGCAGATACAAAGCTGTTACAGTTGTAAATGACATAAATGGCTTTTGCACATAATATGACACACGACAAAAAAACGAGGGGAAAACCGGTTTTGCTAGACTTATTTGGATTATGCCTTTTTTTAACCCCCAAATTGAAAGCAAATGGAAATACTTAGGAAATTCAGGAGATTTAGGGGTTGTTTATACAGCAGATGAAAACAACTGACCCGAATGCCTCTATATTTTAAAGCTCCAAGGTAGGGGAATAGTTTATATATTAAAAATAACCAGGTCCTCTAGGTTCTATTGCCTACAGAAAACTTAAATCTCAAATAATTGTTTTTAAAAATTGATTTCCTTTAACATGTGTACAAGATTAAGTGGTTACAAACAGAAATGCTAGATACTCTGAAATATTTATAGTGAATATCTGAGTTGCTTATTTTGGCAGCTTCCACAAGAAGGCATCAGTATGGTATCTACATTTTTTTTACAAAGAAACATTAAGAAAAAAAAAGCAAGAACAAAGAAGTGGATAAAATGAATTCAGAGTAAATTGCAGAGCATACCTCTGCCTCATTTCTCTGGCAAAGAAAAGGCACTATATGCAAACTGCAAGACTAACCTAACTTCCTTTCCAAACAATGTACCCGAAGGAGCAACTGAAATAAGTGGCTGCAAGTCTAACATTTTCTATTTGCCATAAATCAGCTATATCTGATTTATAAATTTTTTTCCTTCTTTATTTTTTTCTCTTACATCAGAATTTCTTTTATCTTTGTGATTATAAAGTACAGTCACATGCCCTCTAGTGAGCTACAGAGCAACTGCTTCTGGCTAGGTGGAGAACTGTCATCTCATTTAAGAGATGCTCCTTTACTATGTTCTATTCTTCTCTCAAAGGTATTCAACATGTTTGAAGCTCAAGCCTCCCGAATCATGTAGCTCTCTGTGCATCCCTGTTTTGAGGACAGGAAATTAAATCTCCTAAATTAGGGAACACAAATGTCCTCAGTGTCTTACTCTGTCATAATACATAATATTTGGCCTGATACTAATAAAGCCTGATTAATATGAAAAGAATAAGAATTGCTGTTGCTATGCCAATGGTAAGAATGAAGCATCCTATTCACTTCATACTAATTACAGATGCATGGAACGTGTGATTCCTATTTTATGATAAAGATTATCATTCTCCATAATTAATAAAAATTGCACCATAGTTATTCTGAAAGCAACAATAAAAAATAGAGGGAAGTTTAGTATTAATCCTGTTTCTCTAGATATGCTCAGAAAATTACATAATACATCAGGAAAATTAGCTGCTGACATACAGATTAACTATTACATTTGGGATGTCAGTCTCCTTTGAAAAGTACAAAATGTCTTTTTGAAATTTTAGTTGAATTGTTTGGTGGCAAATGAGGAACTGCTGTATCCAAGTTATGCAGTACAAGTAACTGCCACTCACTACTTTGCCATGTTACCAGCTTTATACCAAAAAGCAGTACGGCAAATGTACTTTCCAATCATTAGGCTTTGAAATATTTTCCAGCTAATAACTCTTGATCCATACACACCCATGAAGTCCTTCTTCAACTATGCTGGGTTCAGCTGTGCACTTAGCTAGTGGCTTAAACGTATTTCAGCCTGATTTTATGGGCTCACCTACCCGAACAGATGCATCAGTCCTAAAATCCCCTTTCCATAGGGAATAGCAGCAGATTATAAATGTGTTTTTAATGTAAGTCTATCTCCTCTACATAGTTTATGTAGGAGTTACTACTGCTGTCTGAAAGCCTCGACATCCCAACTGCAGTAGTAGTTGGAACTTCTCCGTGTTGGGCAACAAGTGATCTTCACTTGAAGATGGTTATCTAGATGCAGCAAGGTAGTTATTCCAGGGGAAATTACAGCTGACAGAACAAGAGTCTGGTTAGTAATCCAAGTGACATCTTGGAATATGTGAAAGATTAAGTAATAATGTCTGAGCTGGACCAGATCAAGACAAATCAGAGTCCAGTGGGAACTTAGTGGCTAAAAGAGCACTAAATAATCTCAGGAATCCATCTAAAGATTCAAGATGAAAACAACCCCATTCCTTTGCTTATATCCTCTTGGTCTGGTTCACAGTTTTGTCGTTAGTGGATGCCTATCTCTTTAGCCAATGTCTAGCCTGGCTCTTTAGCCAATATTTTATAGCAATAAAATACATTATTTATATGAATAAAATTTATTTGTTAGCAACAAAGTCCAATTCTTACCAAATATGGTCTCCCTTCTTTGTGTAGCCCGTCATGGGTCATAATCAAAGGAAAAATCCCACAAAGTTTTACTATTCATACTAGAAGCCTTCATAATGGATTAATGTTTATTTCTAAAGCTTTCAACCAGAAGTAGAGATCAGAATGTGGCCGGGGGGAGGTACAGCTACGTTTATACTTGAGAGGAAGGAAGACCATCTCTTCTGTAATGGCAATGGTCTAGCTGAATTTCCCTACCTACCAGGTATCCCTACCAAACTAGAAAGTTAGTGATCCTAAGATCTTTCCAAGAGAGCCTTGACCTGGTGTATGCACACAACATTTTTATAAATATATATTTATGTTTCGTATCTATTTTTAATATCTTGCTGTCTCATGCTCCCACCTAAGCGAGAAGCAGAGCTTTGGAATTTGTCACTGTCTCCATATTAACTCTGCGTGAAATCATTCTTCCCACACTCTTAAGGCTTTACTCAGGACAATCCTCTCACCTAAAACTGCAAACAGGCAACAAAATCTGCCAAAATAATTCATTTATTAACTGCTAAATAAAACAACACAGTAACCACCATTCATCTCTCCCCCATCTAAAACCTTGTATCCCAGCCCTTCTCATTAATTTAATGTTTAGCAACCTGCTAGCACCTTCTCCCCATTGCTGTAAAACACTTTTAGGGACAATAATTACCAAAGTACCCTGAGCCCTGTAAGAACAATCATCTTGGTAACTAAGATAACTTGGACTCAACCAAGCTAGACATGTTTCTCAGAATGATTGTGGTATTTTTTAAATTCTTTTTGTTTGCTCATGCCCCAACTTAAACAACTGTGCATGTAGTTTTCAGAGGTACTGAGCCCCTGCAGCTCACCCTGTCTTCAAGAAGTTCTTTCCATAGCTCTGACATAAACACATTGGAGGAAAGTCACACTAATAGCAAACCTGAGTTAAGGGCACATTTGGAGTCCCATTAGAAGACATAACTTACAGCTCATCCTCTCCTCCTGAGATGACCAAATTATGTCACCCCCTGCATTCAAGTCTGTATGTATTTTAAGTGCTTGAAGGTAGATAGGGGCTTGGGGGTCTTATGGACCATCACCTGGTTCATAAAAGAGGCATTTTCTGAAAAATTAAGAGCAATGTTAGAACCTTTGTCCCCTCCATCAACTCCTTCAGGAACTGTTGTGCTGATTAGCGATGATGCTGGCACAGGCTCACAGGCTGCCCTCTAGATAAGAGAGATCATGAGAGCAGATCCTGTGCATCTACATATAAGGTCTCAACAGCAGTCCTACCCAAGTCTTACGGTGTAGCACAGCAAAGTCTCTGAAAACACCCTCCCAGGCAATAAGTGATAACTAAATATGCTTCAAAAGAAGTTAAGCAGAGCTTTGAAGACAGAACAAGAAAGCAGTCTACATACACAAAACTTGTACTGTGTCATAAATCTAATCTGTGCGGCTCATTCAGAATTAGCTGCCCTGCTCTTGCTCTAATGAAGTACAAGGCCAACGTATGCAACCCACCTTCACCGAAAGCCAGTCGTAAAGCTCTATGTGTCTCTGTGCAGCATCAAAACAGATTTCACATGATTGTTTTAAATAGCAAGAGCACTGCAAGGAAAGATGTCTGTATTTTCTTAATATCTCTAACCACACTACACAGCACATGTCAAAATTCTGAAAAGAGAACAGATTCCCAATGCTTTGTACAATGTATATAGTTTCTTTGCTTTGATGTCTCTGCTTCTATATTGTATTAAATTATCTGGATTAAAAAAGACAAAAAAAGACGGTTGTCTTTTGTCTTATTGCTGAACTGTCAAACATTATTTGAGCTAAGAGAACAGCCAGGGCCTCCAGAACAATTTGGGGAGCAGAGGAAGGAAGAAAGGAAGTTGTTTATCCTGCCTATTTGCAGTTAGGTATTTCAGCCACAGAGATTGCAGGGGGACCACATTGTTCTAAAAATTACTGAAAGTGACTTTTAAAACTTACCTAAAAAGGGATCTACCCTATCACTCCTTAGGGTAGTCCTGCATCCCCCTGTCACTACCTTTTCCACAGTTCTGCTTCTCCTGCCTTCCCCAGAGGGGCTTTTGCACCGCAGCATGGAGCAGCGATGGCAAGAATCTCTGGTCACTGCTCTAGGGATGGGGATGAGATTTCTTGCATGCTTTTTCTTCTAATAAACAAGCATGACAGAGAGGAAAGATCCATTTCTCTTTTTTTAATATCTAGGGGAAAATGCCTGCCAACAGGAATTATATTCCTTCCACTGACTTTTTTTTTTTACCTGGAGCATCTTTAAAATCAATACCAGCTGTTGCAGAGAAGGATTTTGGTGCCCTAAACAGAGATTTATGACTTCAGGAGAAGGAACGAGCAAGAGGAGCACAGAAATCTCAGAGAGAAAAGCTTCTGCTGCCATGGCAGACAGCTGTACATCAAATAGACCTGTCTCTACAGAGGAGCTGAAAAAGTGCTCCTTCAAATCACTCACGCAATTGCAGACCTGGATAAAAAGTATGGCCCTTTGAAGTCAAAGGCAATACTCCAGATGACTTTAGCCTGGCCACAGTTCCAGCTTTGGACTCAAATTTGAATGCAAATTTAACAAATCACCAGGCATAATGTGGTTCAGGTTATTATTAAATAGGCACGGGAGAGAGAACTGGCTGTGCCGGCTCGGCATCCCGCATGCTGGAGTGGAGCCTCCCTCACCTTTCCTTCTGCCTTATTCAGTGGGAGTTTCCACACGCTCTGCTTGCTACGCAGCTCAATAAGGACACAAATATCAGACTCTCACCCTGAAAAACAGAGTCAGTTTCCACTGAACTGAATGCTCCCTTTTGTAAAAATAGTCCCTAAAGTTCACATTCAAGGACCTGCAAGACTGGGATATGTTGACCCGGCTTGAGATCATCAAGGTCCTGGACATTCACGAATCTCTGTAACATCAGAAACATTCAAGAGCTAGCAGATTGTGATAAATCACTATTTTGAGGTCATAAGAGGGAGAATTAAAAGTTTAAATGGAAAAATGTTAGTGGAAGTGACGAGAACTTACAGGTCTGCAATTGATCACATTTAATAAATGTTGCTCACATATTTCTTGATCTAGAGCCAATGGCTGATACAAGCATGAAGAAATGTAAGCTCCTCCACCCTCCATGTGCTGCTTCTGAGCCATAAACAAAGCCTGACAAAGAGCGGAAATGGATAAGGTCAATATTTAGTCCTGTAGTACAAGCTAAGCATAGGGTGCATGCAGGAGAGTGCAAATTTATTGGGGCAGCGCAGGGTAAATCAGCTCCTGGCGGGCTCCACACAGCAATGGCTCTTTGGCTTCTTATAGCTCAGGTACATTCTGCTGCTCTCCTTTGGGCAGACAAAGCATACATTTGTTTTCCAGTTTCTTACATAAAATCTTATCGATATATAAAACAAATGGGGCTAGAAAGATGTCCACTAGACCTATAATATCCAGGAAGCCCTACTGTTTTTCCTCTTGAATTCCAATACTTATAAGTTTCATTTAAGACAGGGAATTCACATATAAAGCATCCTAAGAATGTAGGCCAATTTTATATGTTTTATATGCTATACTCTAAAGTATACAAGCACAGTAGCAACGTCACTACCAACACTAGGAAATATGCTCAGATTGCACATGAGATAGGGGAAGTCACTGAACATTGGTGGGACAAAGCAGGAACAAGGAAATTGGCTTTGCCACCAAAGCCAAGGTGCTATAGACCTATACACTGAAGCTCCAGCCTTTTGTCTGTTAGCATCAGGGCTGGCTTAGGCAACGCTTTCCTCTTGCTCCCTCCTTCCCATGCCACCTCTCAGCTGAGGCGGGTCAGCTGTCCATAGGAGCAGAGGGAAAACCAGAGGAAGGAATTAATCTTACACAAATGTAAACATGCACAAGTATTTACAAAAATAAACTTACACAAATGAAAGCAAAAAGAGTTATTTCAACCCAGAGCGGGCCAGTGGTCTCATTTGCTGTGCCACACGACAGCAGCATCGGCAGTTCTGCGGGCCAGCATGGGACTGGAGCGAACTGCTGGAGTCAGAAGGATGAACAATGGATGGCACAGACAAGGCTGTCTGCAACCATGGGCTCTCAGCAAGATTACTACTTGTTTCCCATTGATAAATCAAGCCCCATGAACACCGCTGAAAGCAGAGCTGGGAGTGCTGCAAAGGTCTGATGTTCAGCACTGCTTAGGAGTCACTCAAGATACCTTGAGAGATGGAAATTCACAGCTCTGACTTTAAGAGATGATGGTCAGTAGGGTTCCTTGCCCTGGTAGCAACTCTGACTACACCTGATTACATGCTTTGCTATATTGAATCCCTGCCATAGCTACATGTATAGATTAATACTACATTTAATCCATTACAGAAAAAAAATAAAGGCAGGAAAAAGGTTTAAATGCATTTCTTAAGGTGAATTAGACTTGCACCAGAACCAACCATACCCGAGTGCTATCATTAGCCGGGTTGGCATTATGAACAATTTTGGAGCCTGCTGTAGTTTAGGAACAACTTCACCAACAGTAAGGGCATTATTGAAATACTGAGCATTAACTTTTTTTTTTTTTTAACTTGGCTACTCAGATAGAATTAACTTGACTAGACTTCCTTCTAACGAGGGCAAGAATTATATAATTTCTCTTACTAAGAAGCCTACTTAAACAGGGGCTGTAAAAAAGATGCAGGTTTCTTCTAAGCTTCTTTAAAATGCTTTTGCCTTCTTACTCACAAGAATTTAACACTGAAGCTTCTACAATCTAATGTAAGAAGGTCTGTTTCTATGTGGAGACTAACTCTTGAGAGGTCTTGACTCTATCTGGTGTTGGAATACAGTCACCAACAGATCCAGTCACATTAAGAAGCCATGTAAATGCTGCCTCGTAACTCCACATGTAACTACATTCTAACAGAGGCACTTGTGGTTTAACAAGCACTTTATTTGCCATGGAAAATTGAAGGATAGTGTATGGCAGCTCCCAGAGTGTCTTTTTCTCCTGGAAATACGTGTGACACAAAAAACTCTCGGCAAAACCAAAGCAGCGAGAAGTTGCTCAGCAATCAAATTGTGGTGCATCATTTCAATGTCATGAAGCTGGGTTTACAGCAACAGTGTTCACCATTTAAAATCAGCCCTGAAGAAAAGCAATTGCTGAGACAAACACTTTTCTTCTGCTATACTTAGAAGATGGACACAATAGCCATGGGGAAATTCCAAGCTGCAAAATCACCCTTGGTGGTTTTGGCCTCAGCCACATCCTTCTCCAAGGTATAGGATGGGAGCTGAGTGCTCCTGGAGAGAGGAAAGAAGGAGGCAGCTGGAGAACATACTGTCTTGCCTAACAGGGAGGAGGAAAACCAGAAGTGACACCACATCGCGTGTTCTACCATGCACGTAGGTAAACTGGTGGGTTTTTGTTGTACAAACAAAAAACCAGCACAGCAACTGCCTCTGTAATTTCAAATATCAGAAAAGAAATCACAAGAGAGTTATATTTGTCTCATGATTTGTGAAATTGCAACACCAGCAATTTTGCCCAGAGCTTAGCCCCAGCTTATGACAGGATGTACACAACTGTGGGAACTCATCTCTTCAGGAATTGGAGGCAAAATACATGAGCCATCTCCTTAACCAAACAAAGCAACACATGGCATGTTCCCTTTCTACCATCCCTTCCCAAACTCAGTAACCTCAAAATCTAACACTAGGATAAATGGGGAGAGAAACAAGGGAAATATTTATCCTTTTGAAGTACCTTGGGTATCCAGTGATACCCAGTGCCTCACACTTAATGCCCGAGACAGGAGGATCACTCTCAGCCGTAGACTGGAGAACTGATAAGGGAAAACTTGATTCTATCCACTAAAGTGATGAATTAAAATCTGATTGACTATTGACTATTGACCCTCACCAAATCTGATGTCTACAGAAGCAATCTCTTCCTGGCAGGATCCACCAATGAACACTTTCTGCCTACCTCAATGACCTTTCTGGAGAGGGTTTTTGCCTTTTTAACTGACTTGGTTTTGTTTTTTTTTTTTTTCCTACTCCTTTGGTGATGACTTCAGCATGGAAAACCATCATTGGGGCAACATTATTTAAAGCAATCTCTAACTTACATTTCTTACTTGAAATCTCCTTTCTTTACAGAAAACGCCTAGCCTGTTCTGCAATAAGGATTGCCATATGATAAATGTCTGTCCTATCACCACCCAGATTTTTTTTTAGTTTTATGCTTTGCCTCTGCTTACCTATTCTGCCTGCAGTTGTACTCTTTAAACAGTGTTACTGCCCTGACTTGTTTGTGCTGCTTCTGCTCCATCACATCTCGTCTGCAAAACACATCTCTTTGGGACAGCTTAACTCTCATTTAGGGCACTCATAGAGCTACCTTACCCCCAGCTTTTTCCTATATCTTTCTTTGAGTTCCCATCTCTTACTGTGACTGTTTTCATGCAGCATGATGGAGAAATACGAACTGAAATATGAATGTCGATGTGACAAATTTTCCTTTGGAAAGAAAAAAGCAGTTTAATTATGCCTAATTAAATCAATTCTTGGGACTGTGCACACATTTAATTACAAGATCTTACGTAGGAGCTACACAGGAGTTATGGCCCAAAAAAGAGGGCGTGCATTGCTAGCACCAATGGATCTAGCCCACCCTGGACTGCGTGGATTTCTCAGATTTACATGGCAGGTTTCATTTGATGATAAAAATGCAAAGATACACCTCAGATTTAGCTCTACTCACTTTCAGAACCGCCTGGGAACGTCACATTCTGAAACCAAGGTATTTCTATGAAGTTAGGACTCAACAGCTGAGCATTTCTAGAGCTGTTTTCAATTATAACATTAAGTCCAAGTTTAAAGCCAAGACTCCTAATTTACAACAGTACTTGTTAATTTACAACACTGAGCTTGTATAACATTTAAGTAAACACTGCACTTCTGAATGACAGAAAGCTAAACAATGAAATAAGACTTCAGAAACATATCTACTCCTGCAGTTTTCAAAGAGCTTCCAGTTCTCCAAAAACAAACAGCTCCCAGCTGCCCAGCATTTGTACTCATGCATCCTGTACTGCTAAATATGGAGAGAGAAAGGGACCAACAGCCCCAGCGTTGTTCGTTTAGAAGATCCTTCCATCAAACCAGATTTTAAAGGTAAATTCTGCTTTCACCCACTGTATTTAGTTTTGTTTTGTGAAGGGAGGGAAATGCAGAGAAGAAAATAAACACTAAGGATAAACAGAAAATGTACTTAATTTTTACTGCTGAAGAGCTAACATGGTCCTCAAGTCTTTCTTCCCATTAAGTTAAACCCCAGTCTTTTTAATAAGTGTTCCAGCTGAAGACGGCTCCCTCACATTTCAGCCTTTTGTGGCTGAAAAGCAAGTCAAATGGCAAGCTCTTCTTCCTAGCCACCTAACCACCCATTGCCTCACCTCCTTTCCCCCTAAAAAAAAAAGTTTCAGCTACAATTTTTTTTTTCTCTAAAATGCCACTCTTTTTCTCACTCTTGACAAGATCTCAATACTAGGGCTGATCAAATAAATAGAAGCTGTGCAGGTCATTTTTTCACAAAAATATCTTCAATACATTTGTCTAAAAGCCCAAAACAAGATGACCCTGGAAACATACTGTTTTTCAATGAATTATTGCAATTATCACAAGAGGCATACACATCATTTAAAGCAGCCATTTAACTGATTTTTTTTTTTTCTAAACCATCCAAAAAGCCTGCTGTTTCAAAAACTCTGCAGAGAGTTTAAGGTTTAAGTTTACCTCCTTTAAGGTTCTCCCTGGCTTTCCCCTCAAGTCTATAAAATCAGAGTTTTCAGAAGTTTTGAGCTTTACACTCAAATAAAGCAGTTTGGAGAACATTTCAATATGGAAGCCCTCGCAGGGGCAAGAATGCAGAAAATGTGTTTCACAACAGTCTTCCATGGTACAGAGTATGAAGAAAGGACTCAGAGACTGGAAAAGCTGAGGCATGTTCAAAGAAGTTGCGAGCCTGAGGGCAGGTTTTGCAAAGCCTAAATAATGACTTGAATAACACTGGTCAGCCACGGAATAGGACCAAGAGCATCAAAGGCCTCTTAGGGAGAAATGGGATAGGACAGCAGCTTCACAACGGTTTTGTGAATATGCGCTATTCAGGATCTATAATACCATAACTAATTAAAAAGGGTTTATTAGACATTATTCTTTGGGAGTGGATGGGAGGGTGTGTCATGTTACCAACAACATTTAGTCCTTTGGGAATATTCTGCATATTTGTGAGCAAAATGTTGTGTAACAGCCTAGGAAAATGCCCTCCAGACTCTTTGCCAGGTCTCTGGAGCAATCCAGCTAGAAACATATACAGCCTCGTTCACAGAAAAGCCGAGAGCAACAATTCCCTCTCAAATTAATGGGATTTTTGAATGTTCAGCATCCCGCAGTTGGCCAAGTCCTTTATGTAGCAGTAATTGCCGACAGCTCTCTGACTTGGGCAGGGAGAGAATCTTGGGGTTGACAACCTGAATAGCACTCTGCCCAAGTGGCCATTCAGCTACTGTCTTAAAACAGAAATCCCGAAATTAATTGCTTGTTCATTTTTAAGGCAAAATTCCCAAGGACACCCGTGGGATTCTGCCTATGTTAGCAAGGACTTCAGGCTTTAAATTATTACTAATCATTACTAAGAAAAGCATTAAAAAAATAACAGGGATACTCTCCAGCAAGACCATATATCACATGTATAGTTTTAAATTTTGAGAGTTTTGTCTTTTTTTTTTTAGTGTCTAGAACAAAGATGAAGATATATCGCATTGAGGTCCCCTTACAAGGAGTTGAAACTGATATTCTAGTATAACTCTGCAAGTAGTAAATGCTTTCCACATACTAACATGAGACAAAGTCAATCCCTACAAAAAAAAAAACAAACCAAAACCAAACAACAACAAAAAACCAAAACCCAAACCACACCAAAAACAAAACAAACAAACAAACAAAAACAAAAAAAAAGAAAACAAAAAAACCAAAAATAAATCCCCAAAACCAGAAACACAATGGGAAGAATATTATCCCATTACAATACTTGAACAGGAGTGAAAAGCAAGGAGAGGTATAAGGCTACTCCCTGGAAAGGTTAGTATTTTACAGAAATAAATTAAATGAGACCAAAAGACAAGTACAAGACACATCAAACCAGTCTGCTCTCCTGTACCATATGCATGCCTAGTGGATAGTAGAGATGCAGTAACTGTCATACAGTTTGAGCAGAGCAGGTCTTTTAATAGTCTCCCTTGAAATTTTCGTAAGCCACCAAAGGAGACACAGACTAGATGAAACACTGTATTCAAGGAGCTCTTATTAATGGCTCACTAACTGGAAATACATATATACATATGTGCATATGTACATAGACATACCCAAGGAGCCTGTCCTCAGTTCGGCATTTCTAGTATTTTTAATAATAGCTTGAATTATAACACTATCCAGGGAATTAAATAAATATTCTAACTGGAAAACGGCTACAAGGACAATGAAGACAATGATTATTTTTTGTAATAATACTGATATCACTGAGAAACAATACACGTTTAAAAAAACACAAACACAACAGCTATGTGGGGCTGTGACTAAAGAGTACAAAACGCATATTAATACGTCTTTTTTTCATTTAGCAGAAATAGAAGGCACATGAAAGAACATAAAGCTGATAAAGTCTACCCGCAGTTAGACCACACAATATAAGGAGCCTAAAAAGAACTGCCAGGAAAATATATCATATTTTTAATTAGTGAGAACTTGTAGCAACCCATGGGGCTTCAAGCAGGACTAGAGAAACACAAACATAAAAGCATGAATCACAGCTAAAATGATATAAATAAAAGAAGCATAAAACAGATATCTGTGTTCTCCTTCTAGCCTGCTTGTTTTTAAGCTTGTTTTTGTATCTTGCAAGTTCAGGAAGAAACCATATCATCCAGTTCCAGTTACATTTCACCCAGGATTGCCTCAAGGTCACACAAAAGAGTAGTATGGATGAAGGGTTGGGAACAGACAATATAACATCGGGTAGGGATGCCACCAGCAAAATAGAGAAGCGGCTCCGTATGAAAGCATGGCACAGCAAACTCCACCCCTCCTGCCTCCCGCGGGGAGGAGCGTTTCCACCTGCCCAGCCTCCCTCCTCACCAGGCTCCAAACGCACTGTCAGTATGCACATTCCACATTCCTCTGGCCTATCAAAAATATATTAATACATTCCTAGCATGGCAGTCAGGGGAAAAAGCATGCCCAAGAGAGGCAACTACACTCCCAGCTCTCTCAAAGTGAAACACAGTCCATCACCATGCTATGGGCAACACATGGGAAGAAACATATCCACAGGGAATAAAGACGAGGTGTGGCTCATGAAGCTGGGATTGAGCATGGTTTGTTTGAATCACTGCTGTTAATTTACACCTCCTGAAAGCACCAAGAAGCTTTGGAGATGCACACCAGTCCCAAATCCCATGGACTTCAATGGGACTGCAAGCGAGCACAGAGCTCGCCCAGGCTGCACGCTCAGAGGTAGAAGCACGCCTAAGTGTCTGGCTGCATCAAGTACCTACGGACCTTTAACTTACACTAATTGACAGAAGAATGTCCTCTTGCAGTAAATCAAAATGAGTTTTGTATCACTTTGTGGATGACTTGGTTATCAAGTATTGGACACGGGCCCAGATGCTGCACTGAGAGCTGAGCAGTGCAAGGGGATGTCAGCACGGTTTTCAGTGAAGCCGTAAATCTGCTGAATCGCTGTGTGACTCTTAGAACACCAAACCGAAGTGAACTGCATGTCCTAGCAAAATAAAACATCTCACATAGATTACTTTTACAACGTGTTGCCTTACATCGCCATTTGCACAATAAATGTCATGTTTTGCTGTTCTATAAAGTCATGCAGGAAGGCTTGAGGTCATACACAGAAATGCGCAGAAACTGGTTTAAGGAAGAGGATTCATCCCCATAGACTACGAAATAAGGCTCTGATATGGTACCTTCAAAATCTGTTGGATTTTTGCTATTGAACACAATACAAATAGGATTTGGACTGAAAGGAGGGGATTTTCTGCAACACCTGTGGATGTTTTTAATTCCTGCAATACATATTAGGTCCCAAGACTGCATCTGGCAGTGCTCAGAATTCTTCCTTTCCTGTCTCTCTGGTTTCTTTGGTAGTAACTGCTGGATCACACTGACTGTCCATTCATATTTCCAGATAACACAGTACGATAGAGGTTCCCACATCAGACACCTCAGGCCTCTTTTTCTCAAGGAGGCTTCTCCTAGACTGCCAGAAAAGCCTTTTCTGAACAGAATGTAATCTATTTCTTAGAAAACACAGGAACAGAAAAGGACTTGAAAAGTGCAGTACAAAAAAAAAAATATAATAATTAAAACTGATGCAACTACAATATGTCTTTCATGTTCCAATATTCCATTCGTAACGGATTGGAAAAGCCTGCTCACTAACAGCAGTTGTTCTAAAAGCACACAGGATTTGGGAGTTACAAGCACAGGAGTGAAGGAACTAGAGATCTTTACAAGCAAGCTTTTGACTTTGTGTATTCCTTAGTGGTTTTCCAATATTAAAAGAATAATAATAAAATCCACTGAGCACTTGTTAACTCTTTAAAGAAATATAACATTACTCAAACCATATAAGTACAATATTTGTCTCATTTATCAAAACTTACTCCAGATATATTCTATAATAAAAATATTCTCTAGTATATACTCCAACATACGCTGCATGAAACAGCACAGCTGCTTGTTCTATTTTATGAGTTTTCTGCAAATATTAAGAAGATAACGGGGAAAGGGGGGGAAAAAGTCACAGGCAGCCAATAGAGAATGCAGGCGTGCACGATATGACACTAGTCCACTCTTCTATTTAATGCATCCCAGCCTGCATGAGAAAAGCCTTCTGAGGCTCCACAATCAAAACTTTGTGTGATTTCTCACTCAGAAAGCCCTAGCACAACAAAATGAGCCTTGCAATATGACCCAAAGGACAACAAAGAAAGTTCTTGGCAAAATGATAAAAGATTCAATTTCCATAGCTATTGGCCCTCTAACAGACTATGTCCCTTTTTGATTAAACCAACAATGAGATCATCTCCAGCACAGAGCAAACAACTGCTGTATTGTCATGCCAGGGGTATGTTGCTATTTGTACTACGGCAAGAAGACTTTCTACTTAACACTTAATTTATTTTTATTTAAACATTACATAGCTGTAACATAAAACACCCAGAACCTGGTGCTGACGAGCGTGA
>NW_010108353.1:112461-113669 GCF_000699245.1 Pterocles gutturalis | reverse complement strand
TGCGCTGCACGTACAAAATGGCTTTTGGTGCTTTCAGACACACGTAACAAACACAGTCACTCCACCGAAGGAATGAGGCGATTTCTGAGGCAACATATTCCCAAAGTATTCAAAAGTAGTCATAGACAAAATTTGCACCTAGTTCCTAAAATCAATTTATCTTCATGCTTTTTGTTATCTTGATTAAAATCTCCCCTGGGACAGATCTTTCTGAATAAAAGTGTCTTACTTCTAAACAAAGGGGTTTATACAGCATATTTGTTGAAGTTTTCTTGCTTTCTGCTAAGAGACTGGCATAGGAGGTGGTGTAATAGTCATTAAAGAAATCACCAGTCAAAGCCAGTTTTATAAACGTAAGGAAGAATGTGCCTCACAATCAAATATATGGCTAGGTGAGTAGGGAAAAGCTTAAAGTCTTGAACTGAACAGAAGATATAATGTGAATGTATCTGGAGAATATATTCTCCTATATTCTTCCCATGCTGCGTACAGATAAGCATATCTGGTGTGGTATGATTTAAGAAACCTAATAACCATTTTTCCTACTGTTTATTTCCAAGAAAAAGTGCTGCTGGTCCAGAAAATCAGGCATAGCTGTAGATTTAAAACCCTGCCATTTCTTAACTTGGTATCTGCTATTAGATCCAAATTTTACAAAAGGGCTAGAAAATTTCTGTCTCATGGTCTTGTTTTTCATCAGTTTTCATCTCGGGTCTTAAAAAATATTCTTGTCCAGCTCAAAGTATGCTTGAAATGAAGGCAGAGGCATCTATAAGATGGAGAGTAATACATGTTTCCAGTGAATGAGTTGCTACCCTCTAACCCTATTGCAAACTTGGGTGAACGGAAATGGATTCAGCAGGCAATTTGCTCTAAGACAGCTGCACCCTTATTATGGATAAAGGATATTTGTCTCCTTCTGTAATGTTTTTTTCTTAAAGGTGCTGTGATCATCAGCTATCCCTCTACTATGCCAGAAATGCAACTTGGATCGAGAACAAACTGCAGGTGAAAACCTGGAGGAGTATCCAAATCCCTGAACATCTTCAATGAGATTTAAATTTGGAAACTTAAAGCCATGACACCTTTCACTTTGAAGAAAAACCCACCGATGTTATGATTCTGTTTAGGTGCACAAAGTGTCCTGCAGTTGTAATAACCCAGTTCACGATCCAATGATGAGAGAGGTATAACAGATATCGCAACTT
>NW_010108353.1:94198-112444 GCF_000699245.1 Pterocles gutturalis | reverse complement strand
CAGCATTGAAGGAGCCCCCAGGCCATGACCAAGCACCCTATCGTGAGCAGTTAGCGTCAGGTACCCCAAAGAAAGGTCTGACTGCCCAAGAGTGACTCGTAGGGCTTTGATGACTTGAAATATATGCTGCCTCATCAGCATTTAATACCATTTCCAAATCATAAAGCAAAGGAGGGGAATCAAAGCAGACAGAGGCATGGAAAGGGCACAGTGCTGCTGACTGCAGTATCTACATGCTTTTCATTTGATCCCTTTCCCATAAGTTATCTCGGCTGGCACAGAAAAGCATCGCAGTATTTCAAGTCGTGACACTTCAAAGCTCTGTGCAGTAGCAACTGGAGAGCATAAAACCAGTAACTTGGATCAGTAGCTTCAGCTCAGGATGACAAAGCCGGTTGCCAGTAACGCGCATAACAGGGACTAGCCCTGGTAACTGCCTTCACCCTGGCAGGAAAAGCCCCTTCCCAATGGCCTGAGCACCTGCAGCAGATGTCCTTTAGAAACCTCCAGGGGGATGAAAATTTGTTCTAATTCTTGTTCTAATGGTGCTTTTTTTCTTGCAGATTACCTGGTCTCTGTGAAAAGACATTTATCTAATTACTCTACTTGCCACCTTCCTTTGGATGGATGACTTCATTAATCCCATAAAAATGTTAATTCCCATTGCTAAAGCAAAAAGCAAAAGATGGAAGTCTTCAATCACAGCCTCACAAATCACTAAAAGAAACGAGAATACAAAAAGTTCAGTTGCAAATATTCCTCTTCCAAGTGTGAGCTGTAACTAATTTAAAATGCATATTAGGAAGGAATGTATCATCTTGTTTAATAAGAGCTCAAAGACCAGGGCAAATAAATGGCTCCTGAGAGGGTGATACTCAGTAATTCCATGTTTTAATCCATCACAATCAATGACAACAAATGCACCAGACTAGTCAACTCTCCCTTTTACTTTTCAACTCCGTTTACTTTTCATTAAATGGATTAAGCATGTTTTGCTGGTTCACATTAGCAAACTGAAAGCATATCTAAGGATGTTCTCTGCAGAAGATTTTATGGCTAATTAGAATGGATGGGATATGATACTCAGTATTTTGCTTTCAGAAAAAGACTAAGACAAATATTCAATATGCCTTTAAGCAAGACCTATAAATCAACAAATATCAATTCTGAATGGCTTTTGAAAACTTGGCCCTGTGGGCATTTGTTCTGAAGGGCAGCGAGCGTCAGGAGATTGCCTGTATAACATTCATGTGCGATAACGCGCCCATCTGGCTGCAGCTACTGCTCCAAGCCACGGTTTCCATCCTATGCCATTCTTACACGAGCAACTTTGAAGCATCACAACATGAAATATCACATAACATTTTATACCACCCCAGATTACTTATGGGAAAGGAACAGAGTAAAATTGGCTCTTCTACACATAGCCCACGTGCTCTCTATGAATTTTTATAACCACTGCTTTTCTTTTTTTCTTAAAGAAGAAAATACCTTCACTGTCTGTTTTGTGCTGCAACAATGCAACTATATTCTGATTTTTTAATCTACATTATTTCCAGCAATAATATTAACCAAAAAGACAGTTGTTGGGGGTTTTTTGGTTTTGTTTTTTTGTTGTTGTTTGACCGGTTTTTTGTGGGTTTTGTGGTTTGGATTTTTTTTTTTTTTTTTTTTAAGAGGCCCAAGGCTGATATGCCAAGTAGCTGTACAACTGTGCATCTAACTTTGCATAGAATATGTCTACCAAAAATTACAGAAATTGATCAGGGGGCTATAAAAATGGACAAAAACATTTGAGAAAAATGCATGCCCACAGGTTACTACAATTAAAACGTGAAAGGTCTTTCTTCTCAACAGAAACAGATTTTTGCTAGATCACAATGAAAAACAGGTACTAATGTATTTTTCTAAAACAAACAGTAAATTAAGCACCTCCATGGTTAAGTTCTGGTGCTTATTTTCTCTTGATTAGAAGTACAAGTTATCATAAATTACATTTTATTAATAAAAAGATTCCTAGAGCAAAGATTTTGCTGAAACTGTGCTATGAATTTTTGCACAGTGTAAACAATTTTTCAACTATAAAATAAAGGAGATGTGGAAGTCCAAACTTCACCTGTTGGCTCCACATCGTATGTTGAAATTCAATTTACTTGTTCCCAAACTGGCTTGAGGGAGCAGAGCCACGCAAAGCCAGACACATACACTCCTCATGGATAAAATGTGACACCTTTCACGTGCACAGGCTCAAGACAACTGCCATTTACTTTATACCTTTTTTTCCCCATAAATTCTTATTTGGACACCAAATCTACAATTTTACTTAAAGAAATCAAACACCTCTATCTTATGAGGAACTGACCCTTAATTTCCCCAATAGTGTCTTCATTCTGCAATTTTATTTTTTTTGTTTTTTAGCTCTTTAAAAAGGAATGCATGATACAAGCCAGTGGGTTGTTTGAATTTTGGCACTTCTAGGACTGCAAAGCTCTCTTACAGCTCTTGCACGTCTCAAATTGGGTCTGGATTACCTTACTTTGCCTATCTGCCAGGGGATCAGCATGCCAGACACCTTCCCTGATACTCCCCAAACCTTTTCCTGCCCTGGGGAAGCAGCCAGGATCCTGACGTAACCAGTGGCTCCCATTGACTTGATTTGATGAGAACGCAGCTCTCCAATTTTTCCAACCTACAGAAAGGCAGAGAGATGTTACCTGCTCTTAACACATCAGAGTGAGCCTATTCTTATTCCGTGTATTATCAGATCTCAGCTCGATCACGGCAGTAAGTCCAAATCCTCATCCAAACCAAGAGGAACCACTTTTTAATGCCACGAAGCTCCCAGCAGAGCACGGGTGCTCCAGTGCCAAGCTGCTGGCCTGGGTGCAGCAGTGCTTGTGTACAGTAAACACTGGCATCTGGTGGCAGCTGGGCGAATCACAGCTCTGCCTTCCTACAAGCATGGAAGGGAACATAAATACAATTATTTCTTTAAATGTAGTAGCATCTGTATGACTTGATACCCAGGGGAAAACGGTCAAACCCCTGATTGTGACCATCAGCTGTATCAGCAGCCTTGCAAAAACCCCTCATGATAATATATTTATATTCCTGGCAGGAAACCTGAGTCAGTTCAGCAAGTTTCCAGCACAAATCCGATATAAGTGGTTGACCTGAACTCCAAGCTCTAAAGATAGTACAAGTAGACGGGGCTTCTACATGTGAAAAACTGGATGCTGGAATCTGGATGATGCTGCAATTTGTCCTAGATCAGTCTTAGACCAAAGCCAAGTCATTTGACGGACTTCGTATCATCAGTATAAAGCTATGCTGTTGACACAGATTTAGGCTGTAAACAAGCGCTCACAGATTAGTACACGCCTTTTCAAAGAATTCCTAGCTAGTGATTAAAACAACTCTTCATTTCCATTTCAATCTTCTGTCAGCACAGGGCCCAGCCTTGCAAGACATTACACGGTCTCAAACGCTGTTAGCGAACACGGATATCAACAGGACTTAAACCTTGCACAACAGGGCCTCCTCTCCTCATTTAAAAAAAAAAAAAAAAAAAAAAAGGGTTTGTGTGTGCAACTATTGTCATTCCTATATATTTTGTTGTCCATTTCAGTATCTTCTACTGCATCTCTGCTGCAACATCAGGGAGCTCTTCCCGTGCAGAGTCTAGACAGATACTACATATTTGAAATAGCATGAGTAGTCTGGAATGAGGTTTGTTTATGAGTCTGAAGTTTTATGTCCTAATCTGAACCAAACTGCTCATGTTTCTGAGTGTCACGCATTGTTCCTCATCAGAAGGTTGTCTCTCCAGACAAGGCACATTGCTCCCAATTTAGCAGAGCGAGCAAACACATTTGAAGCACAACAAAATTGGAAGGGTCTAACAAAAAAAGTGCAAGAATGATTCAAGGTCTCATTTAAATTCAGTTCATTTGCTTCCCTCAAAAGGAAGATTACAAAGGAGTAGATTTATGTCCTTGCATGCCTATCTGAGAAAAAAAGAGACTGAAAAGGCTATTGAAACCAGGCAGATATAATACAAGATCCAGTGGCTGAATCTGTAAAAATTCAGATTAGAAATCAGAAGTTTATTTTTTCTGAGTGAGAGTTAACTATTCAATCAGCCAATACACAGCTATCGACTGTCCATCACTTGAAGCCTTTAATTCAAGATTGGATATTCTTCAAAAATCCATGTTCTGTTCCAGACAGCTCCTGGAGCACTGCAGAAAACACGGATTAATGATCCACAGCCTGAATTATGCAAAGAGCCCAGGTAGATGATTTAAACAACTTTTGGCCTTCACAATTTATGAAGACTGGGTACTGAATTGAGCATGTGAATAATTCTTCTCCACTTCCTAATTTCAGTGACTTCTGCAGGACAACTGAATGGTTTGCACGTGAGCATGGGATTATGTGTAACACTGACACAAAACCGCAATTAGAATTTGTAGGAGGTTACAGATGTCCCTCTAAGTAAAGTTGATCATACAGCAGCCAAAAATCCTGTAGCATTGTCAAGAAGGAACATTTCCCAGTTCTCACGGACATTTTTTTTTTTCCTTTTGGGAAAACCTCTTTAGAGATTTGGATCTGCTTAACAGCTGAGAGGCAGCTACTCTTTACAGAATCTATTGTAATCAGACATTTAAAATACTTAGAAAGTAAAAGAAACTTGGAAAGTTAAATTATGTTTCCATTCATCTGACTTCATTCCAAGTACGAAATGCCTATTACACATCAACTGGGTTGTATCTGAGACTCATTTTAAGTAGTAAATAATGTTCTGGAGGTCAATACAACTTCTGACCTGACACATCACAAAAGGTAGATTTACAAACAACATTAACTAGCTCCTACCTAAGACATCACTTCAAAACTACACCATGCTGTTTCTCACATTCTTCAAGCCTTTAGAAGAGTACGTCATTTTATGCCAACATAAGTCTCTCATTAAGAGCTTTAGGGCCTTTTATAGGTTTTCTGGATTCTCCACAAACTTCACGCAGAAGAAGGAACTAATCTGCCCCAGGCTGGACTCCAAGTACCTCATTTTACAGCCCATGTCTTGCAGGTGAGTCGCACAATTGTCACAATTAATTTCTGCGTGTGGTACCAAAGCATGAACTGTCTTTTTAGGACACTGCACACTGCAAAAAAACCTACCGCAGAGCTAACCAAATCCAAGCACACACTTGGGAGTCACTTCATCAAGAAAACAGTTTTCAAACCTGTATTTTTGTTATTTTTAAACAGCTCTCTATCCAGTTTACAGCACCTTCCAGGAGGTACAGGAACAGCAGGAAGACAAGACAGTGAATATGGGGGGTGTGTGCATGTATTTAAATACATAAAAGCCCCACACCAAAAATCTCAGGAAGGCGGAGAAGGAATTGTCTTCTAGTCTTCCTTGTAAGAGAAGCACGTAGAAAAGTGTCCGGTCACCTTGTAGAAAGATCCTGCCTATCAGTGCAGCATCTAGATTCTAGGTAGATTTCACAATCACAGCAAGAATTCAAATTCTTTGCCTTATAGATAGAAATGTATGTATGTATAGGCTTGTGGATGAACATGTATCACATGTGTGCTTCATTTGCATTCATGGGGCATTCTGCACCGATTTTCTGCTGTCATTGCCTGAAACCTGACGAGATACCTGGACCCTGTACACCAACCTCAGCAAACTTTGCTCGGGCCTCTCAAAAAGCACCAGAGGAGAATGTGAATTCCAGAATTATGTTTCTTCGAGTGGTTTCCAAAAAGGCAAACATGAAACCGTTTTTTTTTCCCCCCTCATCACAGAGCCTTCTGAACCTTTTGGAGAAGCCTTTGAACTTCCATTAGATGTGATCTGTTTAATGTTTGGATCTGTCAAAGGAGAGGCAGTCAGATAAAACTGGGCCCATGTTGAAATGACCTGCTTCCAACACCTCTACAGTTTAATCACATCTCCCCAAGCACCTCTGCAGATAATTATTGAATTAGACGTTCAAAAAGATGACTGACAAATAGAAATAAGGCAAATAATCTGTCCTTTTTCTAGGCATCCAAAAGGAGAAAGACCTACAACAAAGAAGCTCTATGTGTTCCCCTGCCCACCATAAGCATTAAACTCTCCAAGGCTGACATCTCTTTGGAGCTGAAAACTGTTGGCAAAACATTTCTTGTTTTTTGTCTCAGTCTAGGAAAAAGAGATATTGTTTCTGTATTAAAGCACTCTGAAATGAGTCACCTACAGCAGCGTAACCTGCCGTATCCATTTGGTAACAATAAAACAGACATCAATTTTCAATCTTATCAGAAGTCACCAGTCCGTAAGTATTAGTGGCGCCCACTGAATTTTATCCAGGGACCTAACAGAAAACATCTGTTCTTTTGCTTCACAGCAAATCAATAGATTAAATCAACATTCTCTTTTCTCCTTTATTCAGTTCATTAAAGGCATAGGTTTTCTTTCATTTTTTTTCTATTTCTTTTAATAACTTGCTTCTCCTTGCAAGTCAAATCCTAGTATATTATAGAGATTTCTGTGTCTCTTTCTAGGCTTACTTGGTGAGACATATATCCACACTCCAGCAAAAGACAAGCAGAAGCAATTATTTTTGAGGCACATATTTACAAAGAGCTTGGTAGAACTATACCTAGTACTTGGACTGAAGCCCAGCAATACTCAAAAAAAAAAAAAAAAAAAGAGAATAGGTACTAAACCAAAAACATACCAGGACAAATAATGTTTATTGCCTTTTTTCAAGTCTATAATTCATGCTACAAAACATGATGCTATTACTAAAAAATCCACTTCTGACCTCATACATTTCACTAACATGCTATAACATCACAACTGTCAAGTATGATGTTCTTTGCAGAGTCACCTACATTATGACACTCATTTAGATAACTCAGTACTAGATTCAAAACCAAATTATGTTTATACACATTTTATCATCCCACCAGTACTGTACATTAAAATTTGCACTGTGATATAGTAAACAATACAGCCTAATATCCAGCCAAATGTATTTATAAATGAAAAGCACTCTTCACTTAAATAACAGAAAAGACTGGGCGCTTCTGGTCTAAGAGGAAGAGTGATTAAAGTTGAAGTGATCAAAAAAGAGAGCCAGAAAGTGTCATTCTGCTGTAAACAGGAGAATTAGTACTAGAAATTACCACTGAGATAGCAGAACTGAGATCATCTCTACTTGAACAGATATTAAATATGTCTAAATATAGCCTGAGTATCAAAATTTTTTCTCTGAAATGACAGCTCCAGATAGGGATCTTTAATATTAAGCTGAGAACAAATTTATGTGCACAGTTTGCACCTTTTCTCTTCCCTGTGGAGATTCCACGTTGCTTATGCAGTCCCTTATGAAGCCAAAATACGCTGAAGTGTAAATGAACATACCTACTTTCCCCCCAGATAGGGAGATGTAAATAAAACACAGGATAAGCATGTTTAACTCAAGTTGAAATTATGTGATATTAATAATATGCATTGCAAAGATGTTATGAGAAATGTAGATAATTTTATTTCCTTAAGTAGGAAAAGCTGATAAATACAAAGAAAGCTAGTCTATAATAAGGCAATATACACAAGTATACAAAATGCTTTGAATCATCCAACAAAGATAAATCACTGTCTGACCTAGATAACAAGAGTTCTGCTAGAACACTTCGTAGTACGTTCCATACGTACTCCAAGCTGGCAGAAGCTCTTGCATAAAACCAGTAACATGAGAACATAGTACAGCATCCACTGCCTTACAGCGATTTGGATCATGACTGACTTAAGTCACAGTAAATCAAAACCAATTTTTGCCTCTGTGAATTGGGAACACATACCTTACTGACCCCCGTACCACATCGTCTGAGACTTTTTCATCAATTTAGTGCAGCACCATGAGAGCCTTACCATTGGAACTATTATCTGTCAGTGAGCTAAAGCTTGAGGGAACTCCTCCTTGCAGCTTAAGGTGTGGATTAGGAGAATTCTGATTGGGGAAAAGAAGGTTATTACTGGAAATGAATTGAATATAATGTTAAGGCAGAAAGAGACTGAAATAAAGAAACATCTCTTCGGACGAATGAAGCAGAGAGAGGAAAAAAAAGAAATAGAGAAGTGGCAATCCACAGACAAGCAAATATTAGTCTGGATGGGTGCAGCGGCTGAGCACCCCAGACTTAGGATATCTTGTCAGCCAGGAAGGGAACCGATTTAACTGTCACCTGATGAATGATAGAACAGCAAAGTCAATCCAAAAGTGGAATATTGTTGCTTTCTATCTCGGTTCCCATGAACAAAGCATATTTTTTTCATTTGATATTTCTCTTTGTTAGCTATTAAAACAATGATGCCTCACTTGCTACTGAATAAAAACAATAAGAAACCGGAGGACCCAAAATGACTGAAACAAAACTCCATAAAATAATTAAGCCTCAGACCTACCCAAATACTGACATCAAATGTGTAAAAGCCATTGATAGTTCTCTGTCTCATTATGGGAAACAGAGATTGATGAAACACAGCTGTGTTCACAGCAATTGATGGCATACATCATCATTTCCACAGCATTCACATTAAATTACTTAGCAGCTATAGTGCCAGTGTAGATTATGGGATAACCCAGCCCTTTCTTTTAATCTCAGGCATCTGGAATTTCAGGGTCAAATGAACCTTTTTTCCTTCCCCTTTTTTTTTTTCCAGGCAAGAAGTAGAAACACCAGAAGTATGAGAATACCAAGTCCCCGCCTCACACTAAAAAATAGTTTTTAAAGTAATTCCTAAATTTTTACACATATTAATATCCAACCGCAGGAGCACAGGAAAATGGAGTGAGGCTTACAGTAACAAGAAGTTCAAAAAACATCTTGTAAAAATATTGGCACCACAGCATCCCTCTATATGAACCACAGCTGTGTGACCTGCCTATTTTCATTGCATTAGATGAACTAGGAGCACCATACCCTCAGAAAGGCACCTCAAGTGACAGAAGGTCCAAATGATCCCTTCTAACCAAAACTAGATGGTACTCAAATGCAAGACCATTCTGGACCATATTAAGTTGATCCTGGAATCACAACCGAGATGCTTAAACACAGGAACTTTAAGCACAAAGATTCGGCTGAAATCCAGATGATGTGATTAAAGCTGGGCAAGTGCTTTACTTGCCAGTTCAAGGATTCAAAGGCAGGTTCTGTATCTAAAGTAAATTTTGAAAGAAGACCGCACAACTAATAAGCACTGCGATTCCACTGTGTTTAAAAAAAAAAAAAAAAAAAAGGACAGCAATTGAATGTGCATTTAAACAGAAGCCCAGGCTAATAAAAAGAAAACCCTGTATTTGCAGGTTATTGTTCTCAAAAATTAAACTACCATGATATCTAATAGAGTAAAAACATAAAGAAGCAGCAACATAGCAACGAGAAGGTCTTCTAAAATTGGCAACGGGTAGTTTAGTCTAAACCACAGGATAAAGTGTGAACAATAAAAACAGGAAACTTGGGATGTCTGGTGGACTAATCTCTATAAAATTGAAATAGCCTCAGGAAACCGTAAGAGTAAAGCCACTTGACCATGTTATTTATTTTATGAAAATATGTTCCAGAAAACCCCAACTCAGACATGTACGCATTTCCATGCCATAACAATTCTTTATGTTCTACAAAATTTGAGTTTCCCACCATTTCATTTTACTAAACCTCGAGGTGAGTCTTTCATTGCAGCTTTTTTTTCCCCTGGTGTGAGTTGTTGGGTTGTTTTGCTTGTTACCAGCTCCATTTACAATCTAATTTTTTAAGAAAGGTTATAAAAAGCCTAATTTAACTACTAGCAGGTTCAGTAATAAAGAAGGTAAACAACTTTGCCTAGAGCAAGTGAAAATTATCAAGGTCATTAAAGAATCCACCTAGCACTCGGAGCAGATTCTGGTTTGTTGTTTGGTCACTGTGTTTGTGTAAAGGGAGTTCACATTTATGAGGCTCATCACAGTATCTTAATAAACTACAACTCAGCTGTTCTGCAGTTTTAAGACATATCAAATAGGTAAATATTCTGAAGTTCCATTCAGCATCAGATGTTTAATGCTTTCAGATGGCCAGATTGTACCTACTTTGCAGAAGTCTTCACCACCTGTAGTAACTCTGCTTGTAACAAGGCAGAACCAGGTAGCAAATAAGAATAGGGGCAGAGGAACAAGTGTCCAATGTTGTCTTCTGGGATGTCTCAGAGAGAAATGAATACAGCAATTGAGCACATAATTTATTCCCCTTAGTCAACACTGCACAGCAACCTGCTGCAAAAGGTCAGAAATGCCAGGGGAAAAACAACAAGCACTTCTTTCAAGTTGGCTGAGATATTCTCTGTGTAGGAAGGCAGTGCCTACCTGGAAAGTACTCTGAATGGTTTTTTTTCCTGCCTTAAACACCTAAATAAAATCATATGCTACAACTAATGAACTCTGGGCAATGTTTCATCTGCCTCAGCCTACGTCTCAATCGTCCAGAGCATTCACAAATCCAAATGATCTAGGGGAGCCAAAACACACAATTGAGCAGATCATTGCCTCATTTCTTGAGAACAAAATAGACTCATTAACCTATTGCATACATTTGTACAAATAGATAAACACAGCTGTGCACAGCTTTCCTCAGAGAAAGGAAAAGCATCCTGGACCACTTTTCCAGACTGGGTGGTAAGATTTCACACTCCCCAGTTTCAGCAGGTTGCTACACATCACAATAACATTTCTGTTTTCTGTCAGGGTCAGATGCCTTTTTTTTTTTTTTTTTTTGCTTTATTTTCTATGTTCAGGGAAACACCTTTCTGTCCTGGGAACTTTATCTACAAACATCTCCCCACCTGAAATATTTGTCCTACCTGAAAAGGTGCATTGCAAGTCCCTGAGTCCCCATTCTAATCGGGTGTCCCAAAGTGGGATTTATGCCAGCAGTAACCGAGCCATTCAGTAGCCATGCAACTCTGTGGTAGCCCAGCATATGGTTGGGCTTAAGTGTGATTGCACATTCTGTTGGTGAGATGCAATTGCAGAACCTGGGGAACAGCAATGTATAGCAGTAGACTATATTTTCATTTTTACTTCATTTTGGATCCTCTGGTGAGCTGTAGCAGAACATGTATTTGCAGCTTTAGCTAGGCTGGCTGGAATCTAGTATATCGATCACTAAGGGCAAATTCTGTCCTGCATCCATTTCTGCTGTGTTCCCATGTGCTGTTGAAAACAACAGAATAAAAATGCAGCATAACTGGCTGATGTTTTACACCCCAGAGTAATTTCTCCATGCCTTGCATCTTCACTGCTGTTATTCCAAGGACTGAAGTCACCACAACCAATGCAACCTATACTTGACCACCCTGACAGAAAACTCCTTTAAAGATCTGCACAAAAGCACCAGGCAAATTACAAAGACCATTTCCCTTTGCTCCCTCATAGCATCCTCCACAGTGCCTTTCCACGCTCCCCAGGATCAAGTACTTCCCTAAGATGTTACTGCATTTCTTAAACAGCTATATTTTTAGCTCCACCTGCCTATGTTATATACCTACTGTATTATATACCTACACGCCTCAGATGAGTATGTGACTCAGAGTACCTCCTTCACCTCTTGCTCAACCACAGAGAATGAAAAAGGGACACCTGCTTGTGTCACTATTGCTGTGAGTGACCACAAGCGGCAAGGATTCTCTCCTGACCCCATACTCCTGCATACCCCAAGCTGTGTCTTTGAGGAGCCATTCAACATTTCGATCTATTTTATTCTTCCTTCTTAAAAAGTGCTCTGTCAGTGCAGAAGAAGGCGACACCCTACAAGAGTATTTTTGATATGTAAATGTCTGCAGGGGCAGCTCTCTGGGTGGGCCATCTCCAAGATGGGAAAATCCCCAGGACTAGCTCCACAGAGGCCAGCAGCACTTACACAGGGAGCAAGACAGCAGCAGTCGATATTGCAGTAACTGCGCTGGAAAATTCCCCCCTCCTCCCCTGAGCATCTGCTCTACACGTGTTGAACAGAACTTCTTTGTCTCTTGTCCAGCAACATGCAAGTGAACCCAAGGTCCCCCAGGGAACAGAGGGATACAAGAGAAGTCAGGATAAAGATTTGTGCTGGAAGGATAAAAGATAACAGCCTGTCAAACTGCAGACCTTTAAAGCTTAACACTTTCTTTCAAATTTGCTCTCACACTGCTGTCTGCTGCCAAAATATAACAAGTTTGCAACCCTAACTTACGTTTGCTGCCTATCAAGACATTTCAGATAAAAAAAAGGAGAAAAAGTTAACACTGTACAAATAGAAAAATTTAAATGGTAATTATTTGTATCTTAAAATTATGGTGAGATCTGTTCAACTTTAAGCAATCACAACTGTGCAAGACAGCCTACAGACTGAGGCAAACATTTTCTTTGGTCATATTTTCGCAGAAGTGACTCTATTACGTCACACATGCACACAAAAAGCTTCAAGTCACAGTTTAATCCTGATAAACTCAAAATTCCAAGACATCAGATCTCATGTAGTTGAATGTCCAAGCCACCTACTCATGCGAACTTAATACTGTTTCATGTAGAACCACAGAGTAATCCAAGATGACTAAACCCAGCATGAACTAAAACTTTGGGGTTTTTTCTAGCTTAGTGTGTCCCCATGACAGCACTGTGCAAAGGTTCCCAACCTCCCTGCCACAGAGCTGGCTTACGTACAATTAAATCAGAGCAGGACAATTCCTGAAAATAAAGAAGTTCTCTTGACAACTAAAATGTAGTAGCACCGTATGATAACAAGACCATGTTGTTTTCAGGTCCCAAGTCTCTTATACGATATTTAGTTGGTAGGCTTTGTCTATATTGGTCCTCCTCGAGTCAGTCCCATGCTTCAAATTCACAGTGTAGACAGAGTTACCTCCATTTTCAGGCTGTAGCACGTTAAAGCATTAGTATTTCAGGCTTTGCTTTGAGTAACTCACACAGTTTCTGTAAATAATTTCCATTAAAGGAAGAAAAAATGGTCTGAAAACCATTCTTCTGCTACTCCCTGAACAGAAAGACTGCAAATGCACATCCGGAGGGATATAAACCACGTACTGAGGTGAAAATTTTCAGCTACTTCACAAAAGAATTGGGAAAACTAATACGTGTATGATGTATAAAAATAGTGGCACAAATTGTTAATATTATCAACTACTTGAATTAATAAATATTTTGAATTTTACTCTGTAGTACTGCTGTACTAAAATGACAGCCTACTCTCTTCTCAGGAGGCAATTTAAACAACTATTAGACAGGATAAACACTATTTCAGAATCTGTGATGCATGTCACTGATATTTTCAAATAGTATTTACTTAGAGGTAAAGCAAATTCTCAGTACAGAAAACACTAACGAGAAAAGCAAAAACAAGAGGAGCAATGGAGACAAAGGGAGAATCTGTGAGAGAGGCCATTTGGAGAGCTGAGATGGCATGGAGAGGCAGGAGGTACTCCTCACACAGCCATTTCTGGCAGAGTAGGGTGTACTACAGTCATACCAGCCCCTACAAACCCTTCTGCGAGCCCCGGGGTCCACCTGTGGAAGACCACGCAGCATGTCTGACATCACCTGGATCCTCCATCATCAGCCCGGGTGTTTGCTCATTGCCACTCTCTTCTCAAAAAGGCCACCCAGGAGCTAACAGGAAAATCTATTAGCTGCTGCTCACCTGGTCTAAATTTTAAAAGGTGAACACAAAGGTCTATATCCTATTATGCATCCCCCCTTCTCTCCAGTCCCACAGACTACTCCATTGTTGCATTTCTTGTTGAGTACAGATCCACATTTTGATATTGCGCATGATGGAAATTCTCTTAGTTTTCTGGAATTCATTACAACCTTGATTGACTCCAAGCATACTGGAAAGCATGAAACGATAGAGCGAGCCTTCCAACTGTCACCTTGTATTTGTCATCAAATGTGGAATATTATGGGAAAGCTTTCAAGAGGTGAAATGTATACCTTCCAAACTGGCACAATAAGCACAACACCACTTCATCATGTTTAACTGGCTCTCAGGTGTCTTCCTACGCCATTCAGCTGTCACTGACTTGACATTAGCTACAGTAATTCTGTCAGACAAGTTTTAAACTTTATCAAGGGTCAAAACAATGCAAACAAAAAATTTCAATAATTCCAATATTTTTACAATGCCATAAAATATATATTTATAGCAGTAAGGCTCCACTGCTTGTGTATACGCCGTACAGTTAGGACACAGTGCACCTTTTAAGACAGTGGGGACAGTTAAACTTACCAAACTACATCAGCTCATTTCTAAGATACAAATTAACTACAAGCCATCAATGAAATTTGTACAATAGAACTTCTCAGGTCTGTTATGCCATCTGTGCAAAATTCTAGCATATTTCATCTACAATAGTATCGAGACTGCTCTCTGAAAACTTGAAACAGCCACTGGCTTCTGCTCTGAAGTAAAACATAGGCATTGCTGTAATTTAAAATGTGTTAGTTATAATATCTTCTTCTACGTTTTAATGCAGTGGAGGGTGAGTTGGCTGAAACCCAACAGTGAATTTTTGACAACTTCTGCACAGCTAGAATCACCAAAACAGATTTTAAATTATCTGTATGTTCAGTTGGATAAAATTTGTAATACAGTAGCTGTATAAAAATAGTCAATAACTGATTCAGCAACTGTTCCTCATGTAGTCACTTTTGTCATTAAAAAAAAAAAAAGAAAATATTAATGCTGCAAGCCTTTAGTTGGCTTTTTTTTTTTTTGTCATTATAGAAGCACTAAAATCAACAGCCTCTGCCTCTCAGTAATACAAGTATAGGCCTATGTATCCACATATTAATACTATAACATTTGAAGATTCTGGGAGTTGGCTAAAATGAGTCCATCTGTTGTGCTCCGAGTAAGATATTCCCATAAAATACAGATGCAGTAAGAGATGTACACTTGCAGTCTCATGCTTTGGAGTTTAGGAAAAAAAGCTAAACCTTCTGTCGTGAAGAAAAAAATATCTAAGGCAAACCAACTAAGCACAAATGGCTTCATCTTTTGATGTTGCTGGATCAAGCATTCTTTGCTGGCATGTTCAGAATCAAAAGAAACATCCTGATAATGAGACATAGTGTTTTTGTGATCTTTTTTGATTTCCTGTATTAACATTAATGAAATAAATAAGGCAACATCTGAAGTCTAAGGTCTTCATTCTTGTATAGCACATTAAAAAAAAAAAAAAAAGTTCTTTGTGGCCAAAAGAGAATAAAAAGTTACTTATACATCCTTTAGACAAAAACCATATAAACTTGTTTTGTGATATACAAACTTATGTCTTGTTAAGTTTAATGTTCTGTATTTACTTCCCTCATCTGCTCACTCATGCTCCATTTATGTGAAAATTCACATAAATGTTCAGGCCATTTACATTGCTTATATCCCCAAAACAGGGTTTACCTGAAGCTAACATGACACACAGGTACATACTGGCCTGTACTCAACATGAATTTCACCTGTTACTTGTATATTTATGATCCTTCAATAGAAGGAAGTCTTCTTAACAACCCTCTTGCTCCCTGACCTCCCAGAGAAATTGTTTTGGGAAAAAGAAAATCTAATTAGCTATTTATAAACAAAGATTTTTCTTTTCCTGAATATCAACAGTGAAAATCATCTGCCCTCTAGTAAAACAGAGTTGGATTACAACTTTGGCAAGTCCCACTGCTGTGCGTATCACCTCTGAACTCATTTCAGAGGAGTGTCTATTTCTGATTTTTATTCATTCCTGCCATGATGAAAATACATCAGTTCCAATTTTAAGTACAGAAGCTAAACACCAGCAATTTGAAAACTCTGTTTTTAGAAATACTGAAAGCTTTCAGTTCACTGAGGCACTTAAACATGTGCATAACTTTAAGGATATGAGTTGATAGTATTGGTTTCAAATGAGATTATCCCCAAACCCAAGTTTTAGGTATATATAGTTTTCTCTGTGAGTTAGAAAAACACCTTCTTTGACTCCGATTTAATAAGGTACAACAAATACGTGCTTAGGGATGATGATACCTTCTCAGTTGGCCAAAGAAGATAAAAGCCATAGAACAGAAGCGTTCCTCGTTTCTTAAGCTGTTTATCCACGCTGCAGAAAGAAACTGCTGTTTTGTATGCAGCTCTAAGAAAAAGAGTCTTGGGTGATACCATGCACTGGAGGAGGTTTGTGAGCCTCCCACTAGCCAGCCATGATACCACAGAAAAAATGGGGCGGTTCTCCATCTCTCTCTCTCTGAACACACAAGTAGAACTCGAAGAGTCAGTAATAACAGGCCCAAAGAGCCTGTGATCTCTGTGCTTCCCCGCAGGGCATCCTAACAATTATACACAGAAGATGTGTCCTAGCGTTGTACCTTCAGTATCAGATCTGCAGAACAACATTTGGTACAACAGTACAAACTTGATTTACCACCAGCGTGGACAAAGAAATTGCGTTTCTTTCAAGTTAGCCAGAGCCTGAGTTACACTTCAAGATGGCTACTGAAGGACAGGGGACACCTATTCTACCATGGCAAAGTTACCCTCTCCAAACATATTTCAACTAGCAAAATTATTCTGGATCAGTTTGATCCTTTATAATGCCTACCAATGACATATTTGAGCCTGTACTGGGCACGTAAAAATTGGATTTGCCATCTTATTTAACCACTCCTCATTTTCACCCCTTCTCGGTCTCCTATCTATCTCAATTTTGCAGCCAGATACAATTCTGAGCAGAGTACAGTCTCTGTAATGATCAAATTGGGGGGAAAAAAAAAAAGTTCCTGTTGGATTTGTTTTATGATTATCCAAAAAGTTACCCCCACATAGGTTTTTATATCGAAACACAAGAGAAATTAGGTATGAGAATAGGTGTTAGTTACAATAACTTCACTGAACCTAAAAAAGATGACAAAGCACTTCTAAAGAATCTGCAATCTTTTTATGTTACATTCTCTAACACAAGTATCCTTCACTTAGATGTTAAAATAATTATGGTAGTAACAAACTTTATACAACAACTCAGTGAGCCAGAACATGCAGAAAAAGAGCATCATTCTTTGGACTTTCAGTTTAGTTACTTCATCATTCGTGTTATAGCCTTACTTTTGGGTATCTAATTTCTCAAAGCTTATGCCTACATAAACATTTAAGCTTCTTATTAATATAGCTGAGCTTATTTCTTTTTATCTTAATATATTCAGTACCTCAGAAGGCGCCACAGCTGGAATGCAGCTCTTGGATATGATCATAAGTGCTTCAAAGGGAATGGGAGAGGTCAGCATGCCTAAAAGAAAAGATACTGCCACTGCCAAGGACCAAAGAGATTGTGACAAGATGGAAATACAGAAGTTAATGTAGAAAAGAGAAGATAGTTAAGAAAACCAGGGACAGAAGCGGTGAGGTTCTAGTGGTAGGAAAGTTTAAATTCTTTGCTTTCTGAAAAAGAACCACAGACCAAATACAACAAATGGAAGAAGCCTTCACAAGAGGCAAGTGAAGGCTGATGATAACCCCGTGCAGGGCTACAACAAAGAGATTCCTTACAGAAATGTGAATCAACTTAGGTAAAACAAAAGCACTTTATAAATCTATTTTATTTCTGAGCAGCAGCCCACACTGCTTTTGTCAAGCTGAAACATTGTGCGGTTCTGACATATTTGAATGGTTAATTGGGCTGTTTGTGTGTGTGCATACACACACATCTTTAATTTTTGGCTTTCAGCCATACTGGAAGTAGTGAAGTGCCATAGGAAAATGCCTCTTGCAAAAGAAACATAATGTATCAGTTTTGTTCAAAGCAATATTAGTAAATCAGCGTAAATGAAATCAGCATTTGCCCCTAGTTGGCTCAGACAGAACAAAGTTCTCAACTTATTAAGAAACTTCAAAGGCAATATGAAAAGGAAAAGGTCTAACAAAAAGGAACATTTATTTGGAGTTTCAAGTAGTTTGTGCCCATTCACAAATATTTGTTCAGGGATTACTGTTAATGAAAACTCTTCTTATTGAGTTCAGCATTTTTAACATCTTTCAATTTTCCTAAAGTTAGCCACATCCAGCAAAACAAGCACTCCAGATGTTGCAGTCTTTTTATGATTCAGACAGATGTCTTGTAGGTAAGGTCACCTCAACCACTCAAGCTGTGTATGTTTTGAGCCATGTTGTTCTTGTCCCAGC
>NW_010108353.1:7107-94167 GCF_000699245.1 Pterocles gutturalis | reverse complement strand
CCCTACACACAAGAACCTGAGCTCCTTTCAGGTAAACACTAAAAAGCAATGAAGAAAACCCCAGATTTCACACATTTGTACTTTGCAAGCACTCCTGTGTTAACTCGCTCACTCCAGCATATGCAACAGCAACTCTCATACCTCTGAGACTTCACCTAACAAATGCTGTATTTGATAGCGAAGTGCAATGACAAGCTGGCAAAGATCGGTGAAGGACAGACAAGACAGGAGAGTCATTTTGTCCACTGAATGAATCAAGACAACATCTTACCAGTCAATAGGGCTTAACACACGCGGGAACCTGCAACTGACACCATCAATGACCCAGAGACAACAGTAAATTTAGTTGTTTTTATATAAAACATTAAGCTTTGCGAGAAATAGGGTAGCAACTACAATTCTGGAAGACCAGATTTCCTACTTTCCCCGTTGTTCCACTAGTATAGTCTTTAAATGGATTCAGGGTATGTCATCCTCCAACTCCAGGTATATATCCCTTGGCACTTGTACTCAAACCCATCCAAGTTCATTCATTATGGATGTGATCCATATCCGCTACACCTGGATACTAGGTTATGTCATTCTTCTGCTTGTCAGCATCCTCCAAAGTACAGATATGTTTGATATTAGAAAGGAAGACAGATTAATACTGAAAATGACCTTCCAAAAGCCTACGTAAATACAATCACTGTATTAACTTCAGACAAACCTGCAAAAAAAAAAAAAAAATCAAAAAGCTGTTTCTAGTCAGAAATTGTACTGGCAAGCAAAATTATGCCAGCAGTGTTAAAGAAATATCCACAAGACCAATACACAAAACAAGTTGCTAAGCATCCATTAAGTATGAAAATAAAAATATGCAACTTCAAAAACCCCACACATACACAATAGCTTGTTATTTTTTTAAAAAAGCTTCATTGTTGTTCTACGTGAAGTTTTCCATCCATTTCATCCAGATTAGCAATTGCAGCTACAGATTCCTTGGGTTAGAGACCCTCAATAATAACATAACATTGTTGGTAAAGCAGTCCAACCCATAATCCAGATTCAGGACAAATCCAAAGTTTCTGGCAAAGTTCTTTGCCTCATGACAAATCAATACCTGCTACTCACATCATGACTCCAGAGGTACTGAATGGACATTCTTGTCGTGACCTGCTAAGAGAGAGTAACTGAAATCTGAGTAGAGGACAGTAACTATTGGAATGGGCACTAAACCACACTGACAATCAACGCATCAAAAGCCCTTGACAGCAGTGACTTCTAGCACAATAGCGGAGCAGAAGTTGAGTAACAGACAGGCTAATATCCTCTACTGATTCATTAAAAATGTTTTTTGCAGAATTTGAGTTTTCCTTGATGACTTTTCACTTGAGTAGTCATCACAGTTGACTCCACTTATTTCATAGGACGTTGGTCATATCATGCACTGAAGCTGTCCCTCTGCTGGTTTGCAGAGTAACATATAGAATGATAATCTATTTGAATTGACAATTCCTTTGTAAATGAAGTCAAACCACAAGATTAGAACACTCTGATTGCATAGAATGGCAGTGAGTGACATGGGTTATATACTGATTGGTACTTCCCTATAGTAATAACACAAGCTTCTATTGGAGAACATCTGGAAACATTACAGTGCAATAGTTCTTTAAAAATAACGAGGTCTATCAATCATTCGTATGACCACTGAATATGAAAGAGCTTCATGTTGTCTGTAAAACAACCAGACTTGGTGCTACTCACTCACGACTGGTGATTTCACTTTGGCCAGGACAAATAGGTATCTGCAGAGCAGCTGCTGTAGTCATAATATAGAATATCTTTGAATGGATTCATGTGTCAGGACTAGGGAGTGCATGATGTAGAAAATAGCTCACCAAAGAAAAGAACAAAGCCACAACTACAAAGGTAAATAAGTCAAAGAGACTTAGCTCAATAAGATTTATAGGAGTTATCAAATCTTAAACATTACTTCAAACTTTCATATGCTAACAAAAATCAGAGCCAACGGCCGTTTAATTTTATTTTTTAATTATGTCACTTCAAAGAATGCAGGTAAGTCACAGTACTATTAACTCTCTCTCTCAGTATAAACTCAGTAAGACTAATGTGTAAGAAGGAGACGTTACCATACAGGGTAAGCAGAGATAGATCTGGAAAAACAGAGGTGTTCGGTTTTCTGAGAACCTACTGCTCACTAGTGGCAGCATGACTTCAGAAAAGCAAGACCAAATGCTTATTTGAGTGACTTGCACTATTCATTACAATATCACTTAGTTTTGCAAAGACAAACAAACGAACTGTCAACTCTTCCCAGATGTTCCTACTCTTCTGTACTGCACGACTGGCCAATCCCACACCTCCTGCTCACTGCACACAGTGCCATCCACTCTGGTGAGCACGAGCAGGGTGTGAAGGAGAAACTGGAGGAAGGGAAGAGAGGAGAAAACAATGAAGATTACAAGGGGGAGAAAATGACAGCTATCATCCATTTATAATAATAGTATATATAATAATACTGCATCACCTTACGGAAGCCCCAGCCAGGACCATGACATGATGTATCTTCTGATACAGAACAGGCAGCGCTTCATGAGGCATGGCCTGGCTTGCACAAAAGCCAGCTCTGGACAAGGTGCAGAAATCACAGAGCAAAAGCAGCTCAGAGGGCAGAGTTCGACTTCTTGAATCACAGTGTTTCCTGGCTACTGTCAAGCAACACAAGGATTCACTGCAATTATCCAAAGCCTATGCTTTCTGAAGACTTTAGTTCCAAGAGCCTCATCTTTGGAAACCTTGATATACGTCCTCTTGTATTGGCTGGAGCATGCTCACTCTCCCCTTTGACTTCAGCCAGAGGGGAAGTGGCACTACAAGGACTCTCATTTGACACCAGCTGAACTTGCATCAAGACCCATGCTCACACCACCATGTGGAAGACTTGAACTACCCTAATGTCAAACATAAACAGCAAACAAGGGCAACAATAAGAGTTTTCAAAAGAAGGATTGGTGAGAAATCTGTTTCCCAAGCAAGTACCAGCTACACAAGTACATGCACTACAACTCAGTACTTGGAAAGTAGCTATTTATAAGCAGAGAGATCAATTAGCCTCATTTTTCACATTCAGTACAAGACAGTTTCTCAAGCCCAGACTGATGAAAGGGGTGAACACCAAGTCTGAGGCCAGATGGAATATTGCCCTTTCAGATCAATGTAGAAAAATGGTCTTTTGCCAAACAAATAAATGGAGGGGAAAAAAAGAAAGCAAGCCTAATTATACCAACCTTTCTAAGAAACATTTCCAAAAATACTTATTGGCCTTATCCGGAGTGGAAAGTTTCAGAAGGAGAACCAGAGGTGTTTTATTTTAGCTTGGCATGAGTAGGGAAAATTATAGGAATGATTTCTAAGTGTGGCAAATGCAGCTGCTTCTCAAAGACACAGTTTAAGGGTTCTACATAAAGCCATAAAACCCTTGAGAAACTTGTACAGAGCTGGCATGGTTTCAATTGAACTTAAGAACTTTTTTTTTTTTTTAAAAAAAAAGAGCCAGTTGGATTCTGTTGTAACAGAGCTCAAGGCAACACCATTAAGACAATAGTGGGAATAGTGATCAATTGCTCCAAAGCATCTCCATGTTCAAGGTTAGGTCCTCTAAGACTCCTATTAAAATGACACCAATCCAAAGATTTCAAATAATTAGAGGAGAAAAATTGCCAAGGATTATAATTTCCCCTAGTTTTAGCAAGTCAGAGTTCCTGTACAGAAACAGGCAGAAACAATTCAGAAGAAAAAAAAATGCCTAATTAAAGCTTGCCAGACTCATGGTGTGACTACAGGATACATTCTTGGGGTGTGTGAACTTCGGGTGGGGAGAGAGATATGAAGCTGACGGTTAACTGCAAAGAGAGCTTTGGACTAGGCAGAGGTAATTTTTCCCTTGAGGCGGTAATACCGGCCAGTGCAGGGATGGGAGAAAAAGCAAATACACAAGCACAGAGTTTCTCAGTTTTCAGCATGAAATTCTTCATAAAACATAGACAAGGAGAAATGAAAAATTGATACCTCCATTGCTGAAAATGTTTTGGTCATTTGTGATGCTGACACAACCAAAGACTGCTGCAGGCAGTCCAGCAATATACCAATATATCAAAGCTGGGTTTTGACTGGATAAACCACAAACCCATGTCCTTTAATCACAGAACGGCCTGGGTTGAAAAGGACCTTAAACGTCATCTAGTTCCAACCCCCCTGCTGTAGGCAGGGTTGCCAACCACCAGAGCAGGCTGCCCAGGGCCCCATCCAGCCTGGCCTTGAATGTCTCCAGTGTTGGGCGTGCAGCTTTAGGTGGAAAGCTTTACATGTTTGTCCTCTGCATTTTTGAAAGGCAGAGCTTTTCAAGATGATTTGGCCAAAAAAAACACTTGTACAAACAAGACCCAGGCTGGAAGGCAGCAGTAGGGTTACAGGGGTTGGTCTGGCTTTCAGGGTAGGCATCGGGGGTGTTAGGTGAGCAGACACCAGGTATGTTTTAGACTCACACAAAGTCCTAGCTGCTTTGGATTCCTTGGCTGCCCTCATGGCTCACACCAAACATTCACACAACTTCTCTTACTTTCTCCTTCATACATTTTCTTTTGACTGCCTCACAGGAAAACAGAGAGACTGTTACAGGTTGGTTCAGGTCTATTTTGCAGATCTAGAGTACTTGCATCTAGAGTAATGGATCAGTATTTAACAACTCAAAAAAAGTGCTGATGATGGGACTTTCCCAAGGTTCCCTCAGCGTTCATCTCACACACATCAAAAATCCCAATTCCTCTGCTTTTAAAGTTCCAAAATATATTAAATTTCATTTCCAGTGCACACACACACCACATTCATTATTTACTAGGAAAACTCCAACACGGCATTCAGTAAGAATATCCATTTGCTTGTATTTATTGTTGTTTTAAAACCTTGCTGATTGTAATCACAGCTTCCAAGAATGCAGGAACTATTTAACACGGTGCTAATCTAAAGCTACAAATACAGTTCATCAACAAAACAAAAAAGGAGGTTCTGTACCTTTCAGAGATTTATCCCAAGCCTGCACTCCTGCATAATGCAGTAGAAACATTCATCCTAGTATTTCATAAAAGATGAAAGATTGTGGTTTCTGTAAAGCGTGAATGTCAACAAATGTCATCCCAGGCAAGCAGAAAGGAAACCATAGCTCCTGGCCATAAGATATTTCAGTGAAAATACTCTCTCCTAGATAAAGCAAGGATCTTTTAGTTAAAATATGTCAATCAAGCACTAAAATTGTTGCATTTTTGCACAAGGGGTGTGAAATAAGCAGTAAAATCAAGCCACTTTCATCCAGTATAGATTAAAAGACGCACTTAAGTTTGCATTCAGAAACAAATTATGAAATAAGCACAGCATGTGGAAGTGGAGCTTTTATCAGTAGCAAATGTCATCAAGATGAAGAATTAATATTTTACAGCCATATTTTCAGGTACATTTCAAGTGTGCCTCACTTTGCATCAGGTGTTTAGACAAGAAGTTTGCTGTTCTAACAGATTCACAATGTTGCTCATCATCTGATTTTGAATACAAACAGTTTGAATCTTCACATTTGATAATGTGAGAACAGAAAATAAATATTCTCAGAGTACTATAACTGCCATCTCACACTATTTGTAGTTCTTCCTTTGGTTTCAGCAAGAACTGGAGCTGGCTTGAAGTTATGGGGAGTCACTGATTATAACTTATTTTGAGAAAGTCTAGAATCTCCTTACCCTACAGCAACACTACATAATAATCAAAAGAATAATCGGCATACCACCTCATTTTTTCTTAAAAGCAAAGAGAATAAGAGAAATTAATTAACCATTAATAAATTTAAAAGCATATGTTTCATTCCGAGTGTCCCTTTGGTGGAAAGGATGATGATTAGCTCGGATTAGGCATATGAACTGCTAAACTTGTCTACTGTAACCCCAATGGGGATGCTGAGCCTTTTACTTCTTATAACAAGTATGGGATTTTTCCTTTAAAATTATATTTCGTCAGACAGATGACAAACAGTCTAGCTACATTTGATGCTAACACTGAATTCCCAAGTCACTGGTTTTATTTGCGGCCTATTGGTTAGAGAATTAACCCTCTCCTGTTTTTCTTCAGAACAGATAATAAGTAACTGTTCATACAGTGGTGGTAATGATAACCAATTTCTCAGGCTCTGCCAAAATGAAATATGTCTGCAATTTCCTATTTTCCGGGGCTTCTTTTTCTCCTGTCTATCCAAAGCATCAGCATCAGCTTTCTTCACTGCTTTGTTTCACAGTTGAGACTCTGCCAAGATTCATCATTTCCTGCTTACACAGCAATCTAAACCAGACCTTTTAATCAGATTCTCTATCATGAATCTTTTTGCTTTTCACTTTTACGTAAGACACACAAGCCCTGAGAATTAGAGAAGTGATGGTTTGTTTCCATCTTCTCTGCTCATTTCCTTTATTTTATCACATATTCAAACGTGATTTAAAGGCCAATATAGATAAAAATACGGAGATTGTATGTGAAGTCATACCATTTGTACTCATAATAGTCACTCAGACTAATATTTATCTGAAGGTTAACTTCCTTGTGGCATAGTTTGATGGACTCAAAGATCTAGCATGAAATGGGCAGAGAGCAAATTCATACTACATTCAAGATCAGATTACATTCCATATACAAATTACCAAACTAACTAATGCACATTCTTACAGCTGCATAGCCAGGAGCAGAAGGCTAGACCCAACCAGCAAGCTGGGCAAACAGTTTGGACATATGTCTCAGATTGCTACATTGGTAAACAATGAACTCACAGGTTGTTGTTGCCTTTATCCCTTGTCATAAAGCAAAATTATTCAATTCTTTATATGTTTTATTCTTGGTAATATAATTGTTGCTGTTCCTATTAACTGTGTAAATGTTTCACACTTTTCGATTTATTATTTTAAGAATATGATGTCCATATAGTTCACTTGCAAGCTTCGCAAGTATTTTTTTTCAACTTTGATATTAGAGGAACTCCACAGTTAGAAGACAAGCATTTGAAAGGGGCTGGAGCCTAAGTGATTTGTATGCCTCTCACAGCCCAGGTTTCTGGCCGAAACTTGGAAGACGTGGTGCTTGGTAAATGCTAAATGCTACAGAGAAGGCTTCTAGGACTCTCTCTTACTGGCACCACAGTAATTTCTGAACACAGAAAATCTTTGTGTATCACAGACTCAATTCTCTATTTTCATAGTTCACTCTCTAGCTCACCAGAGAAAGAAAACAAGATAATAACTGTATGTTTTCAAAACCAATTTTTGCTGAATACCTTCATTGTGAATGTATGAATAAGCAATGGTTTTTGCACTGAAACATCTCAAGCTTGTGTTCTACATGTATTGAATGCTCTTTGAACTATGGCCTTCTTATTCATAATCATTTTGTAAAAGCACAAAAATACTAACCTTGGGCTTTCTCCTCACCCCTTTCCCCACAGATTATGAGCAAATAGTATTTTAAACAATTCACATTTCTATGGCATGTTGTAGAAGCACTCTGCATCTGACCCCAGTGCACAGTAGATATTGTTACCAGGGGCCTGGCAGGGACATGAGACCAAAAAAAAAAAGAGGGGTTGGTCACTGGAAGTCTGATAAATATACTAGCAAGCATCATAAAATATACAAACTATATTGATTTAGAGCTCTTCTCAAGAGCACGTATCCCCTTGCTCCTTTAAAAACACCCAAACTCCTCAAGACTGGCTAACAAGAGAGAAAAGAAACTAGTTCTTTCCTAAAAAAACTGGCTTTCCAGCTGTTTGAATTGAATTGTCAGTTTCTGCTGCTCATCCACCCTTAGGGCATCTTGTGTTCCTTCAATACTCTTTGGACATCACAAATGGAAAAGCACTACTTTGGAGGCAAAAAAAAGCCTACAGGACACCAGCAGTTAAACTAGAAGTTCTTATGTACATCTAAATATGACTTTTGAAAGATAAAGGAGATTTCAGAATATTATTGTAAAAACTGAATTGTTTTTCCATGTTTCCTCTTAAGTGACAGAGGCCTTTCTAAGGTGGTTAGAGTATTAAATAGTTCAACACTTAAGACAATATATCCTGACATTAAAGTATCACATAGTAAATATACCCAATTGGTATTAAAAGGTGAATGGTTCTTAAAACTATCTTTTTGTTTTCATATCAAAGTCCAAATAAATGCCTGAAAAAAACATTTGCATCTTCTGCAAGGTGTATGAGAAAAATCATTCGTTCATTAAAAACCAATTCTCTCACATGTAAAAAGCAGAGCATTCACACAGTTCAATACATTAATATCAGCTAGCAAAAACTGTTTTCACATTACAATCCTGTAATCTGCGGGGCCTAGAATGATGTTAACTGCTTGCAATTCCAAAACTACATTGTCATCCCTAAAGAATTATCTGAAATTTGTACTCTGTTTAGTAATGAAATGGTTTAAATTTGCTTAACTAGACAATAGTTTAAAAACAGTCTCTTCCACAACTCTATCCCTGTTGGTCAGTTTGGGCTGGAGGTGGCAGACTGTGCTGATCTCTTGCTGTGTCCTGGATGTAAGCATTTTTCTGTAAAAAGCAACGTTGAACTGACAGAGCTAACATTAACATGATGTTAGACAGATCACCAGGTTGCATACAGCTCCCAAAGAGACTAACAGAGGTCAAAAATCGGTCATAAAACTACATTTCCTTTAGCCTACAAGAAGTCCCATAAAAGACAAGCAATAAGGGAGGCTGACCAGAAGCTGCCTGCAGAGAAACTGGGTAAATTATTTAATTATGTATTAACAACTGCTAAAGTACAGAAAGCCAAAGAAAGTTCAGTACCTCTGGGAAAAGTACAACCTGAACCTCTCCTGTCTTGAGGAATGTGCAGCTCATAGGCTCACAGAATGATGACTTCTTAGTCATAGTATAAATAGCTAAATATTAACATATTGTGTGTATCAACAGCAGCAATTGCAATAGAAGCTGATACTTTAATTCCTTAAGAAAAGTTATTAAAGAAAAAAGGCTGCAAAAGTACCTAGGTTTTGACAGGCTCCCACATTGCAACCTTCCTCTAACTCCTGTGGGCACAACACACATTCAAAGTAATGTTCTCCACCATAAGTGATTCAAATTTGGAAAGATGAGGCAATGAGTGGAAGACCTAGAAATGTATCTATGATATTAAGCAGTATGGCAAAGCTACGCTGTAGGCAAAACTCTAGTCCTTAACGACAAACATTTCTGCTGCATGGATTCTCTTCCGAGATCTCATGTGAAGAAGGTCTTTGAGATAACTTCATAATTTTAGTGAAGTTTCTTCCAGAACCCTGCGCCCGCAGGAGAATCTGAATTATTTTCCTCTGGGCCATTTAGTTCTTTGGAGGGTATTGCAAGTGTAACCAGCCAGACGTACAAACTGGCTTCACACATGATTCAAACACCATTTGTCTTTACTTACTGCACTGCAGTATTTTTTAGAAAGTCCCCAGAGGATGGGAAACCACCTCAACTGCTTTGAGATTTCTTCTCAGAAACAGAGTTGTTTCAGCCCAGCTTAGCTCACCATCTTTGACCTTGGTCAACAAAACCACCTCCCATCACATAAGCACGCTTATATCTTCTCTCCTCCTGCAGAAAGTATTTTTTGAATCTCCTCTAGTCCCCTTACAACATCTGGCTTCTTTGTTCTGCCTTTATTAATTTTCCACTACTTCAAACCTCCTGCCTCCAGATAGGAATTCAAAACCCCTGGCTTTCCCAGCCCATTGTCACAAGCTATTTCCTTCTCAACAACTAACTTCCACAAGGTATCCCTGGTCTGCAAGAAATGTGGTGAAGCCCTGGTCAGCAGCATCAGAAACACGTTAGAAAGATATTTTTAAAAAATTAAAAAGTCTCATAACTGCATGAAGTCAACCAGAACACACTAGCTACACACAGATTCTGCAAAGTTATCAAAATCATAAATACTCGTATGTGGGAAAGTTCAGCCCAGAAATGCTTGCGAACCCTTGGGAAATGTCATTGATTTCCCTCCCAAAGTTTATGGCAGCTTTATCCATGTGGGAATGAATTAACACCAATTCATAAATAATGAATAGTGAAAGACAATTTGAATAAATTATTTGCAAACAACTTATGAGCCAAAAGCTTTTGCTTAGAATGTTCTCACAGCAATTTCAAAACAAGGAACAAATTCATAAAAATATAAGACTTGCACTTAAATAGACCTCAAACTGAAAAAGGGCAACATTTGCATAAATTATTTACTACAAATGGACGACCCTTCTCTTGACAAAGCTCTTGAAAGGCTTAGGGTGGACTGACCTATCATGCCTTTTCAGCTTCTTCCTCCATTTTAGAGAACAAGGGAACATTTGTATATGCTTTATGCAAAAAATACTAAGGACCAGATTCCAAAAGGAGTGCTGAAAAATCAGGCTGCGTGCATACAGCCAAAATACATACACGCAGAATGTTTTTAAGGTACACTGCACAACAGTCTGCTAAGTAGAAACAGACACATTTCTGTAGGTACACACCTGTGTTAATGCCGGTGTGACATCAAACTAGTTATACATGTACCTCACGCCATTTCAGCGTCGCATAACCATAAGAAACAGACAAATCAGGCATCTGTGCCTGGCTGGGACACTGGAATGTGGACAGTGATGAATCCCGATATATAGTGTCCATGCAGCTCCTCACATATGCATGTGGAAGAAATATGTATTTTTAATTGAATGTATTACTGTTGTGCATTAAAAACATATTTCTGGCATTTACAATCTATTGTAACTACAATGAACCTGCCACCTTTAAATAATATGAATAATGTATGGACAATGCTGTATGGCACATATGTTTCCTTTAGATGAAAACAGTGGTCAAGTAATGACCGAAATTGGTGGGATAGGATTGGGGCCAAAAATAGCAGTATGTAGGTAATGGTACACAGGTATATCTCGGTAATACCATGAAAAAAATGGAGCAGCACGTACACCCTATGTTGCCAGTTAAGAATTACATGGGTACTCAATAATATTAATGTAATTGTCAAAATATATGACTACATACATATATTCTCACCATCTCTAGAGTGACTCAATGTATAAAATTTATTGAAAGGAGACACCAAAACAAAAATTTCTGTGCTTTTCAAAAAAAAAAATCTCCTAAAAATACAGATGTCTAGAAACATTATGTTGGGGTTTATTTTTTTTTTCCTCTTTGGGGAGAAAAAGACAACCCCAGGAAAAAAAACCTATATATTCTTTTCTGGAACAGTGAAAAAACTACTTGGGGCATAGCTCACTTTTATAAAGATTAAAGAAAGAGTGGAGAAAGAAGTGTAAAACAGATTAAATGTTTTACAAGGACCATAATGCAGACAAAGGAATATGCTCTGAATGGTAAAGACCACACAGTCCACCACCACTTCTTTGGGTGTTGAGAGAATACTTGAAAAAGGAAAGACAGGGAATCATATGACAGGAGTGGTAAACTACACCTCATAATCCGCACTATGAAGTAATGATTATAACTAAATGAGAAGAGCGAGAGCTGAGCACCAGTTCGGATGCCCTGTTTACACCTACATCTAAGATCCGTGTCTTGTTGTTTATGAAGGAACTGGTTCCTTTTAGAACCAGTTGCAACTAGTTGCTAAAACAAAAAGTAAGAATAAAAATAAATTGTTAAATAACTCTTGTTCATCCTCCTCCTGAAAAGAGACGATTTTCTGATTGTCAACATTCTCGTTATGTGCCACGTTTTATATCATTTCATACTACTGAGACTTCGATGGTCTTTTGCCCTTGCTACCGACTCCATGATCAAAAATGCAATGTAAAAAACAAAAAACTAAAGCCAGTAACAAAGCACTGAAATGGATGAAAACTGGAGCATAGATAAAAAGGGAAAAACAGCTGACTCTTTTTTAGGGCAGATGAGGAAGAATAAGGACTGCTGGTCAGATATGATTAAATAAAAGAGGTACAAACCCCTGCTCCACTTCTCCCATCTCAGAACATACCACTTCCTTCATTAGCATATTTAAATTTGAAAAACAAAACCAAAATGAACTGGGTAACAAACTCAACAAAAAGAAAGAATTACTTTCTGAATATTCTGTACCAAACAGTCAAATTTTGGCATGGGTTTTTATTCCCACTTGATCTCCTGCTGAGCTGGCAAACAATTAGAAACTGAAATCTGACTAGAAATCTCGGGCATAAGCTCGCCCACATTGCTCTTGACGAACATGTTCTTTACCAGACAAAGTGCAGAGGTTGCCAACACAAAGCTAATCTTGGGGTAAGCAGGGATAGACACACAAGCCTGTATGAAAGAATTTGATGTATAACGTGCAACAGAACCATCCAAATAACCTAAGTCTTGCATTTAATTTCTTCACAGGAATATAGTCCTAAGACTGTGTGCTAACACACATGGCTGTGTAACTGCTGCATTATTGTACCAATTACACTATGTCAATGCTATTTTTCACACAGTGTTGACAGAAATGTATACTGCAACCCTGAGGCTGTGGAAATGTGCAAACTCTCAAGTGGAGGTTTTATTTTATCCACATTACTGTTTGATAAATCTGCTATTTGGTTCTTTTTCTTCTCTGTCTCTAGTCCTTATTAGTGCTTAAAGTACAGCTCTAGCCATTAAGGAATACTGGTATAGGAGAAAACTGTCAGCTCAGGGAGGAAGGTGATTATATAAAAGACATCACTGTTGTAAACTGAAGTGTTTGACTGGAGGTATTTTAGAGCTAGGAGTCATAATTTTCATAGTTTAAAGATAATATTAAAAAATAAATACATCTTCTAGGAAAACGTAATAAGAAAACACAATCTCAACTAATTTTCTTTTTGCTGCTGCCTTGTCCATGATGCAGGAAGCCTAACAAGCAAGTGTCTATTGAACTCACTCAGCTCTATAATTTCTTTTGTGATTCCGTGATATTGAAAAAATGTTAAAATAGAGATTGTCTTTTCAATTAGGAAAACATTAGCGTTATTTTTTTCTTATTCCTGTAGGCTATGGGTCCTGCAACGATCTCTGAAATCAATGAAACACTGCCAGTAAGCACATTGAAAGTTGGATCAGAACCCATATCAAGGACTTCACCTTATTTTGATTTAGATTAAGAGGAAACAATTGGTTTAGTATTTTGGTTTCATATATGGTTTTAATGTCATAGTATATGAACATCAAAATACTAAATTTGGTTATATTGCAGTACACACTTAGCAGGTGACTTTGTAATGAAGGAGCAGTCCCAAAATCCAGCAGATCAGTATCCTGACATTTTCAGTCACCAGCACCTGATAGGGCAGAGTGGTCCAAAGCCCTGAGGGAAGTATATATGGGATAAATGTCTGCCCACGAGAGGGACCAGCTCAGATAAAGGCTTTGGACACTCACATGTAGCATACTGCAGTATCTGCTACTTTCTGCCTCATCCCTAAGGCAGAGTCCAAACTTAGGACTTATGCGGGACAGACTGTTCACACTCTAAATTTTTTCTTCTTCTCCTGGTCTTGGATTTCTGAATCAAAAATAGAGGGGCCTTTCATCTATAAAACCTAAAGCTCAATTCTGCTGCAAAATATACTGTTTTAGAGAATTTAAGAGATCAAAAATAGTTTCTGTGAAAGAGCAGCGTTACCTGCCCACCATAAAAGAGCAAAGAGGTTAAAGCAGTTATCAAAATGTGGGGAAACCTTCCTTAAATCCACTCATTAGCCTAAGAGGATTCAAACTGACACTTCCCACATCCCAGTAAAGTATCATAACACCTAAGCTGGGAGCCCCTGGGAGAAAAAGTGCCATCCAGCCATCCTTTTAAAGCTAGATCTCTGTCTAGCAAAGAATGCATCCAGAAGGCTGGCATACAAAAAGAAAAAACAATAGCTGGGCACATAGCTAGCAGTGCTGTGTCCTGATCATGGTTCATGCTCCCAGGATCTTTTCATCCATTTACTATTTCATACAAAGTTGTAAATAATCTCTGGGACAGGGAACAGAACATTAACATTACCAAAAGCAGTTCAGATAATTTTAAGTCATTTTGTTATGTATATAAAACATCCCATTGCTTTTTGACTCTCACTCAGTTCCTGCCTTCCACAACTTCTTATGATGGAGTTCCCAGTCCAGCCACACATTCTGTTGGTATTTCATCAGTTTTGAATTTGCTTCCTTGAAATTTCATGAATGTGCCCTTGTTGCACTACCCTCTCTGAAGCCTTCTTTTATTGTTTCTTTCCCTCTTGTCTAAGGGAAACAATTCTAGCCTTTTCATTTTCATTTTTTTCATTTGCATGAGTAATTTTCCAAAGAACAACTAGCACAACGCATTATTCTAAAAGATAGAGCATAGTAAGTTTCTATAAGGGCATTTAATATTTTCCATATGATCCTTCACCCTTCCACATTCTAGTGGATAGCTCACATTTTCAAACATCTGCACACTAAACTTTCTATAGTGACATCTTGACGTCCCTAGGCCAATCAACACTAGTTATTAATACATGTATTAAATGGAGCTACACCATATTATAATTCTTTGGAGAATAGGAAATACTCAATATTTTATCAGATTTGTTAATTAATCCATTCATGCCTATGTTTCTTACATGTTTCAGGTTTTCTCCATCTCTTGAGAAATTATTTTTTACCACTCTGTGTGGTGCCACTACACTCTGCCTGCTGATCTCTGTCATCAAATTCAATTGGAAAACCATACTGTCAGCTTACTGTATCGAATATAAATCCATTAGGAGGTGTAAATGGAAAGGGAAGGACAGTTATTCAATCCTCTTCTATATCTAGGTTGCAAATTTCTGATTAAAAGCAGAAATCTGCTATGGAATAAAGTTGCTCCAGAAAACAGAAGAGCTGAATTGCAGAAATAATAGGACTGTGTTCCTTTTGCACTGGAAACACACAGACTAGGAGCACTCAAGGGATGAAAGAGAATGGTTTGTGTCGCTCGGGAATTATTCCATCAAAGAAATTCCTCAGGAGACATTGCCATTGTGTTTGCAGACCCTTTGTGATAGGGAAACTAAACAAAGAAATCAGGCTAATAAATTATGTACAACACATTCGGCTGAAATTGTGTGTTCAAAGATACAGGAAAAGCACAGACTGTATGTTCTACAGAAAATGGTGAATGAAGTGAAATCCACTATAAACAGGGAAGACTCATTTGTTCCTCAAATGCTGTTACCTGACAAAAATCCTTGGGAAAGGGGTTCTGTTCTAATATCCTAGGAGGCGTAAAATAAAGACAAACTCCTAGAGTTCAGAAAAAAGAAACAGAAGGAACTAGTGTGGAGTCTACCCTTCAGAGTCATGGACCACCATGCAATAAATGCCCTATCCAAAGATCAAAATGAGCCCTACATTGCACTCCCTGCTATGTTCTTAGGTGGTGATCAATGAGAGTTCTCGGTTTAATTTGATAACTGTGAAATAACTGCTTGTGTATCATTGCAACAGCTAGTTTTACAGACATTTGAGGAAAAGCTTAGAAGAAAACGAGGAATCTTTAAGTCTCACTTCAGTTGCTAACACCAGTTCTCACAAAATATCAGCTGGACGGAGCCAGACTTTTACAGTGGATGTACCAATTCTGTTGGAAGCCAGAATTTTATGGAGTGATCTTTAGGGATCACTCCTATAAACATGCATACTATTTTAATAAGCTCTCAATAACAGAAATAAACTTTTTGTTTGCAACTAATTTTTGCAACTACATGGCAGTCAAGACAGTGCCTAAAAATTCTGTATGATTACAACAGCATTCACACATGGGAATTTTCCAAACTCTCTGTGCAGGATGAAGTGCCCAATACATTCCTGACCTACCAGAAGAACTATGAGCAGTCTGAAAATTTATCGGAAAGATGTGTAAAAGAAAAGTATATAGCCAACTGGTGGAATTTAGAGAGCCATAAATACTGTTGAACTTAGTAAAATGAAAACCTCAAGCAGCTTCAGAACAGTACACATGCTGTTTTAGATCCTAAAGTCAAAAATACAGAATAAGATTAACAGTGGGAAATTTTGGAAGCACATTACTCGGGTAGATCACTAAAAACAGATTCTACACAAGTTGAAGAGAACGCACTCAGTTAGAATAACACCCAGACATGGCACAAAACCACGTTCAATTTTACCTGAGCTACTCCATCACAATCTGAACTAGTCTAAAACGGTAAGTAGGTGAGACAACAGGTTTACAAGCTATACTGCCAATGCTTTGGTACTGAGCTCCATTTTATCAAGCTCCCATAATTATGGAAACATCAATATAGTCTCAGTTTTCTCCTCTTCCCTAGAGCTCACCCAGCTAGGCTTGCGATGTCCTGCTCCTGCTCTCCCCCTAACTGCTTGCTTGCTTATTTCTCCCCATTGTTCCTCGTTAACAGACTAAGCAGCTCTACAGGCACAGCACTCTCTAAAATAAGGCCATTTATTTCAGACCTTAAATCTCAACAAACCATAAAGTCTAGCTTTACAATATCTTTTTTTTTCCAATATGTTTGACCAGATGTGGGCCTGAGCAGCAAAAGCCAAAAATCAGTTTATAGTTTCTCTAACACTTAGGAATGCACACAAGATTTTGATTTCCAGATCCATCTCTAATCAATTATTTGTCGCAGAATGTTTGGACATCTTAAAATTAAACGTTTATCAGGATTTCTTTTGTAAAAAGCTCAGGGTTTTGTACCCTTAGACAACATCCCTAAAATTAGGATGTTTCCATGAGTATTAGCCATCCATAAAGTGCACTGTACTGCCACTACTTGTCCTATTATGAAACACAGGAATAGTAATTTCACACACCAGAAGTGAAAGAAAAAACTCATGGTGCTTAAGGAAAAGAAGAAAATTGCTCCCTAACAGATGTACTTACTAATGCAACATAGAGTGTGTGATAGCACAAACTATCAGTGAGAACATGAGGCTTTAAAATTATCCAAGTGCCATGCACAGAGGTATGTAATCCTGTATTTTCTCCCTGAGGCAAATTTCCCACTGACTTCAGGGTCAGATTTGCCCTGAATAAGAGGGAGAAAGATGCTGCAATTCATCCTCCTTTAAGAAAAATGCTGCAATACAGAGCTTTGTTGAACAAGTTCTCTAGGGACCTAGGGGACCCCTAGAGAGCTGACCCAATTAATTTGTTTCTGGTGTTTTAGGTCTAAATAGATACGATACTATTTCTGAGAAGTAGCTACCCTACGACATTACAGTGTCACGTTTTTTTTTTATTTTTGGAACAAGTGTTACTAAGGGTTCAAAATTATAGCTACTTACACTGTATGAGACTAGTGCGAACATGTCCACACCCCTCCCTCAGACCAGCATCAAACCCTTTTTGACAAGCAAGGCCCTCCAAAAGCTGAGTAACATCCCAAATTATTTCTATTCTTTGCCTGGGTGGTCTTCCTCTGCCAGAGTTAAGGAAAAATTTTCAGCACATCAGCATCTGTGCCAAAAGATGCTGAACACCAACCCTCAAGCACTTTTAGCAGGAAGAGAGGTGACAGCACCTGATAGGAGGAGCAAAATCCATTGCTGCTTTGGGATATTTGATAAACACTTCATATTGCTGGGAAAGCAGGCTTGGGCAGTTTGTTCACTCAAGCCACATTCTTGCCTCTTTTGTTTTCAACCTGATCACCTCCTTACGGACCTTTCAGCTCGTCACACATTATATATTTAACACAGCCTGGACCGCTCCTTTGTTATGCAATTTACCAAAACAGTGCACACTACCCTGCTAGAAAACACCAGACAACCGGCTCACGGTTTTTAAACACAAAGGATGTCAATCTGGTGGAAGAGGCTCTTACCCGGAAAGATACCATTGAGGAAATAGTTTTAAAATCAATTTGCAATGCAAAACTTATGTCAAAGCAGCAAAAAGGAAAAAAAAAAAAAAAAGCTGTCAATACAGACAAGAGATAAAAAAAAGATAACTCGCCACCATCAATCACTTGGTTTCCATGTGTTGTTTCCTTTTCCTGTTGAAACAAAAATGTCACCATGTCAGACACCTGACTTTGCTACACAAAGCATTCAACAGCTAAATACGCCTTGCCATCAATCTGTTTCCAATTTATTGTACTGCTTCCCTCCAGATTATTCTAAAACAGCTAAAGAAGCGCGTTGGTCTCTGTGGCCAAACACTGCCATGCTGGACAAAGCCAATACAGCTAAAGATATAATCGGCCAATATCCTCAGATAAGCATTTCCACCTCCGTCTCTTTCATTCAGTCTTCACATGGAGCACCCTCAGATCTTTCTCGTAATCTTTCTTGTAAAAAGAGCTGTTTCTCAGTACTGGACTGTTGACGGAATGACAGAGCCTAATAAATCTTTTTAATGATCTGAACGTTTTCACCTAATGAATTCTGAGCAGCAATAGAGAAAATTGGTGGTGCCATGTTTTCTTCTTTTTCTGCCATATTATATAATACAGAAGACCAACAGGCCAGAAATAATAAGAAAATAGAAAATGATAGGTCTTTTGTATGCTACAGGACTCAAGTTCACTGCTCTATCTGTAGCCACAAAAACAAAATATTTTTTTTTTTACCCTGACATACATTTGGCATAAACATTCCTTGTAGAAATATGTCAGGAGAATAATTCCTGCAGTCTTGGTAAAACACGAAGTATCCAAACCCAAATGCAGATCAGCATGACCCACCCAATATTGTACAAACCACCAAGCTTTTTACATTGTTTTACATTTCCTTTATAGTTTTCTATCATTATTTGCCCCAATTCCTACAATCCTTAATTATCCTATTTTTCACAAGCATTTTAACAGGATATTCTGAGGAAAACATCTACTGAGCTATAAAGCTGGAGATCCAGGTATCACAGAGCAGATGCAATTGAAATTTTTGGTCACAAACATGACTGAAAGTTGAATTGGGGAGGAGAATATAGGTATTAGTAACAAGTAATTCATCAAGAAATAAATTTAGCTCAGCACTATCTGTGCTGACAATTGCATCAATGCCTTTCAAGGCACGGGAAGATTTTCCAGTGGAACCCTCATACCTAAAGAGAGAAACCCTGCTGTGATATATCAGAACAATTGAAATTTGAATTCTCACAAGTGGAGACCAGAGCAAGAAAGCTCACTAGCATCTGTAACTGTGAATCCTACCTGACCTATAAGGCTTTTTGCATGAGCCAGGAGGATAGCACATACAATTGAAATAGACTGTTTGAAACAGTTGTACAATTTCCATCCTTAGCAGTTTCAAAAAAACTGTCTGAATCTATAACAAATGTTTTAGGTATAGCTAACCTTGGTTTGGGATACAGGAATAAATGCACTAAAGCTCAAGATACTTTCAAGCCCTACTTTCTACAATGCTGTGATAGAGAAAATGTTTCAGTGTAAATACCCTGAGCACAGATTTCATCACGAGCAGTACAGCCTGAACAAGTAGTACAGTCTGAAGCATGCTAATTCTAATAATAATATTAACATATAAGTAATATTTATTTTATTGGCATTGACAAAGATGGAACTACAGAAAGACCAACAATAAAAACTCAGCCCCTTGCTTGTCCATCAGTAGCATGACCCAGCTGGTACTCCCAGATCCTCATGGCACAGCCAGACTAAGATCTTGCCTGAACTTGACATTTCTCTGTCACGACCACATCATGTTTTTCCCCCGTACACCATACTTCAATACCTGCAAGACTACTAGAAAGAAGTGGTTCTGCCATCACCAGTCAACCCTTCCCACCCAGCAAGTCCCTTCTGTGCAGAGCCTGGCACCCAAGGGACAATTCTTCCCTGCTGAAGGGCTCTAGCTGGAGTCTTTGGGCATCTGGAACCCATTCACAGGAGCATTCCCAGAATCATGCCGAGACTAGAAAACCCACGACACTTTCAGCAAGTCTCCCTGGAGTAATTACAAACAACACAACCATGCACAAGATAAACAATCTCCAGTTCAATGGCTGAACAATTACTGTGGCAATAACCAAATAGAAGAATGGAAATTGGTGAACAATAATGTCCAAGTTCCACGAGATAAAGAGGAGTAAAACATCAGATAAGCGTGTTAGACTCATTCCCTACCCTCAGGGAAGCACTCACATTTGTTCTTGGCTTTTCATTAATCATAGGCTCTGATGTATACTCATCCAAGCAGATTTTGTTCTGAAAGTAATATACCATTTAGTAATGGAAAAGCAGAGACATTCTCAACAAGTGAGGTGTTACTTCTTCCTGAATCTTCAAGTGTCATATTCGCAGATAGAATGTTCTTTGAAAAAAGGAAATGGAGCAAAACAACAGCTGCAAGGACAATGAAAACTTCTGGAGTTAGGCCACTGCAATGTTTTTATTTTGCTAAAAATCTTTTGATGAATCATTACTAGTTTTAATTGCCAGTGGCACTGATAAAAATGATGTACTTTGAACAGCAAAGTGAATTTACAGTCTTTCATCGGGGACCAGATGTTTTAAAATATACCTAAGGTGTACCCCATATGTAGGCTGTTTGCTGTAGATTAATAAAAATATTTGAGGAGTGAAGGTAGGCAAGCGTCAGAGTGCTAAGAGATTGTTTCCAAAAAATTGAGATATTGCCATTTCCACACATTTGGAGTGGTATTCAATCAAACTGGGACCTCAGTTAATCCAACACAAAAACATGAGCTAGCCAAAGGAATAAAATAAATAACTGGAGGTATTTATGGATCTAGTCATTTGAGTAGTCTAGGTCATTTGACTCCAGGAGCCTTAAAAGAAGAAAATTATGAACAGATTACTTTTTTCAACTAAAAGGACAGTAAACTTAGTCATCTTCTGTACTGTAGATTAAAATACTTCAAGTTTTTCTTAATATTTCTTAAACAAATGGGCTTTCCTTTCACAAAATAACGTAATACTACTGTTTTTTAAACAAAGGATAAGTGATTTAATCAAACTATAGAACACAAGATTCTGGTAAGATCTTATTATAAAACCTCATGTGGGCACTGTTTTGATTTCCTTTTCCATGCCATTTTATGTTGCATATGGGTATTCACAGACATAAATTTTTACCTACAAAAACATTGTTAGTTACCTTTTCTACCCATGGGATTTGTCTGTAGGCTCATATAACTCCCCAAAGCTATCCAACCAAAAAAAGGCCATCTCATTAATTTCAAAACTCAAATCAACCAAATCACACTCGGATCAGAAAAAATTCACAAGTAGAAACAAGAGCTAAATATGACAGTGGGAAAGATAAGCTTAGCTCTGGCTTTTAGAGATGTGAAACATATTAATTGACCACTTATCTTTCCAAAACTTCTCACAGAACACCAGCAGACTCTACTACTTCCATGTTTTTCAGTTTGGCTCCATACAGAGTATAATACCAAATATGCAAAGTTTCATGCATGCAACCATGGAACAAAAGTGTGATCCCCAAACTGTCTGCATTCATGTTGGAAAGTTCTGAAGTAGGCAGCTACAATAGCAAAGAACAAAATGAAAAAGGCAACAAGTTGTCCTTTTTCACAAATTCAAGATCCCTCCCATTGAGTAGTTGGGCTTTTTTCTGCTACAGTTTCAGTTCCAGCAGAGAGGAGGGAATCAGAAGGAGGAGGACAGACCACCACCCTGAAAGCTGGAATGAGATGAAAGATGAAAGGCATGTGAAATGGGACAGCGAGAGGGGAGCAGAGCGGCTCCCGAGTCAATGTCTACAGCAGCAGAAGTTTATGCTCTTGATTTTCATCTCGCAGACATAAAAATCTTCACTCCCTTTCTTCAGCCCATGTTTTAGACAATTGTATTCAAAGGGTACAAACAAACACTGCCATATTTTATGCAAGAGTGTCTAGAAGAGAATCCAAAAAGCAGGAAAGGTCTTCTCCTGGCTCTGAAGCTGAATAGCCTTTGTACCACCGTGCTACAATCCTTTGACTTTCCCTCCCTTTGGAAGAAGCCTTCATGTGCCTTTCTAACATCCTGTGAAGGTCCTTTGGTCCCATTCCCTGCTCTCCTAGTCTCTTACAACCTCTTGGTACCTCTTCACCTGCTTAATAGGTTAACTATGAGAAATAGCACCTCATTATCTCTAGGCATGCTTGGGAAGATAAAAGGTTGCATGGTTATTAATAAAGTTATTTGGAACCAAAAAGTCCCAGGCTGGTTGTATTGCATTTCATAACAGTGGGCTAAATTTTGTAAGGATTATTTCTTACCCTAAGCAGGTTGTTTGAAATAACTATGGCCTACAATAGGCAGCACAGAGAGCGTCTCTGTTTTTGTTCCTAATCCACTTGTATTTTCTAGAGAAGAATGGCTGGGAAATGTTTTCTTAGTAATACTTTCCATTTGATCTGCCATTGTTAATTGAACAACACTATTTCATTTTGTTTCTCTTCCTGGCAGCCCGCAAAATAATTGCACACAGTAGCTAGAGACAAGTGGACTAGCAGTTCTGGAATTGGGAACAGGAAAGATGAACAATTTGTAAATTAATCTCTTCTTCTCGTGGTAACAAACAACTTAAGTATTTATAAAAAAGCCATTTTACACCAGTTCCACTTTGTCACACACTGAATAATGTCAACCTATTATGAAAGGTTTTGTACTGTTCATACAATAAATAAGCTCCAGCTCCTTTCTGGAGTTCATTATTCTATAAACTGGACTTTCATGGGGGTCCAAAGGAAAATAAAAGGATTTTTGAGGAAGAGATGCCAATTTCAGCTGGCGATTAGTACTCTTTATTCCACTGCTATTGTACATGACACTGGAAAAGAAACTCCTAGATCAATCCCAAAATGTGGTTTATTAGCGAGGCTGGACTGCTTACAGTATGTAGCATGAGAGTCATGCCTGTGAGAAGAAAAAGAAAAATATAACCCAAAGAATGTGTACTCAGAAACTGTTTTTCCCTTACTATAAAAGTCAATCCTGTTATTGTCATGACAGCTACTTATTTTTCTTTTGTTTTCCTGAACCAAAATTTCAGAAAGATCATACTACTGATATTTAACTGAAGGTGACTTTTTTTTTTAATGGAAATAAAACTTTCTTGTTAAATTGAAGAAACTAGTTCTCACTTCAGCATCCAGATCAGTAGATGGGTTAATACATGTGAGGTGCTGAGCTCTTGAGAAAAGCCAAGCCAGATAGCCAGAACAAAAGTCCTTTGCAGATACTACATTAGCGTATTATTGTTGTTATATGCCACGGGCTAGGCTCACCCTTCCCAATAATATTAAAGCAGAGTTCAAGCTTTGGAGCTAATGTTCTGAAAATTAACACAGGCAGTTTTAACAATTGAATACATACAATTAGTGAATTCTCATGAATTAGACTTGCAAAGCGATTACGTGTATAAAGAACTGCATATTCACTGTGAGAATGGTGTCAAGCAACACTGAACAGTGGGGCCAATCTTCTTTCTGTGACAAATAAGAAGGGAACTTTGCTCAACTATACATCTAAAAGCACGGCAAAGAAGAAAAGACTGACAGTATCCTAAAAATACTAGGAAAATAAAACTGTTTCGTATTGGTATATGCATCCTATTTGAGACACAAATAATATGTCTTTTTTTCAGTGTTTAAACCTTGACAGAATAAAAATAAAGGACCAGCAATATAAAAGAAAGTGCTTAAAACAGGCATAAGACGTAGGGCGTTCTGGATAAAGGCAATCAGCTCTTTCTTTCCATAAGGCTCCATAACTGGACCCCGTTATAGCTTTCCGAAAGGCAGAAACTTAATCCTTGATTTTTTTTTTTCTTCAGCACTTTCTTGAAAGTTTATCTATATGCATTTGAAACCATACCTCCAGGTACCTAAAGGAAAATCAGTATATGGCTTAAGGAAAAGGATGTTACAATATTTGAAACAGTCACTTTTGGGGAGCAAATATCTTCTTTTAGATGCAAGGTATGAAATTTTGGGGACACACTCCTCTGTGTAGACCTGAGAAGATTTCTTTCAACTAGTTTAATTTACTGAGCAGTTTATCAAACCAGATCACATTAACATGCAGCCATCACAAGTAAGCATAACTCAGAGCATCATCTTAGGCCACTGATTCATACAAACGGATGCATGTATTCCTGACCCACCTTGCACACCCACAGAAGCTCAGAACTGCCCAGGTTAGCTGGGACACCCCGGCAGGCAGGCTGGGTTAGCCTGGGCAGCTGGATGCAGTCTGCATGCAGACACCGCCTGTCCAGCATAAAGCTACTTTATTCAGACCCAGTTCAGGCATCTCTGCATAAGTCGCATCCCTTGTGCAAAAGAGGCTGTCTGTGCTTGAACGTTATGCAGCCTTGATGCAACCTGGACCTCCTAAAAATCTACAAATTAAGTGATAAATAAATTGTAAAAACAACTTCCTTTTTTCAAATGTTGATTTTGTAAACATATTATAAAACTCCAGAGCAGGCTGGAACTCAGTCAGCATATCCCCGATTGTGCAATTTTTTTTTCACTATTCCTTAAAAAAAAAAAATAAAAAAAAAAATTAAAAACCTCAAATGACAGGGTTTAATCAGGAGAAACTATTCCACAATATAATATATCTCACCATTAGGACTTTTTCTTTTCCCCAGATGTTTTGTCTAGAATTTTTCAATTCCACCATTCCCAGTTACGGTTCCCTTTTTTCCAAGTCTGAGTGCTTCGCCCTCTCTGGAATTTCCATGTAACAAATAAAAAGCCATAATGGTCTGTCTTGGAAATTGATTGGCCAAACTTCCCATGTTTAGTTGCTTTTATCTTTCCTTATTAATATGTTCTTCCACCCCCTTGAGCACATTGAATTCTTGGGCTGTGTTTGAGAGCAGAGATAAAAAAAATGCAAGGAAGAAAGATGGTCTAAGATAACATCAGATTTTTTTCCAGCTAACTCCATAATTAGAAATTGTTCAAAACTGTCCTAGAATAATATTTTCATAGATAGAAGGTCATTGGTTATGAGGAGTAACAAATATTAAACAAAGCAATTTATCTCTTTTGTTTGAAGCACTTAATCCTAACTACTTCAGGTGATTTCCACATGGTCAACACACAGGAAAATTATGGCGTACGTTTTGGCACTAAAGGACTGTGTGATGGAGACAGCTGAAGGAGAGGGCCAGCACCACAGGAGCGAGAGCTGGTATCTCAAAGATGGGTCACGTAGTACCAGATATCCATGGGACAGAGGAAGAGCAAACATCTGGAAGGCAGATCAAACTATTTGGGGTGGGAACGTTAAAAGCATCAAATCTCAAGGATGAGCCCAGTCTTCAGTGTTGTAAGGATTAACACAATATTAAGAATTTATAACATAGAAACTTCAAAACAACATGTCAATACCGTGCTGCGACAGATGTGGTTTAGGTGTACCTGAAGCAACGTGACAGTACAGCAGACTGACAAAACCCCAGGATACATTCAGTAGCTAAAGTCTACTCTGCTGCAGAGCTACTGCTTCACAGTTTAGACATGTCAGCAGCTGTAGTCATTCCTCTGATCACAGCAGAGCATACCCAATTCTAGCTAAAGATGTGGATTATTTTTTGGCTTTTCCTCCTAGACTTTGAGAATCATATGCATCTGTGTAGAATTACATAACGTACACACGTGTGTTCATACATATATATGGATATGGATTTAGGGTTAAAATTTGTGACTCTATAATATATGGAGTTTCAGATACAAATCTGGATCCAAATGCTTCATTTGGGAAGTGGGTGCAGGGAACAGAAGGATTCAGACTTCTAACATGCAGCAGTGCAGACAGAGGTTATGAAACAAACACACACTTTGTTTGAACAAACAAAGAAAATAGAGATATATTTATATTAAAACTAAGGAATAGTCATTTTTATCTTTTTAACAAGGAGAAAAACTTAGAAGCAGTGCTCTACAGGTGCCACATGTGTTGTAACATCCATCCACTTAGACTCAGCTGTAGTTTCAATCAACTCCCAGTAAAATCACAACACACCCCCTGTGTGCTGTTGGGCATGAAAAACATTCCCATACTCCAGTTAATTTCCTTCAACATGGGGACTTCTGCTTCCCACACCTGAACTGAGCATCTCCTAGAAATGCTAAGACTACTAGGGAGAAAATTGCACTTTGAGTTCCTTACGCAGTAACACAGTTGGCCAACCGATAGAGAACCACTTTGCAAGAGAGCAGAATTTATCTCCCGAGTAATGGGCCACATTACCCTGTTAACCCAAGGCAGAGCCAGTGCCTGCAAAACGAAGTATACAGCATGATGGTTCTTATTCCTTTTCCCAACCTGAAACCTACATTAAAAGCAGTAACCAGAAACAAGAGGACTGTACCTAGCGATGTACAATATAGTAAATTTTTAAAAAGCAGTTTCTTTTGAATACCTTCCATCTAAAGTTTTCCCCTCTCTGGGCACCAACCACAGAGGTTCAGCACTATGAAGAGGATTATTTATGCTGAAGCGGATGTCTATATATATAAGTGAACTTAAAGTCTTTATTAATAATTTTTGAATGGCGAGTTTCTGAATTCAATCTACTGATATTCTAATAAATTACAGATACAGTCGCAAACACTTTAAATGTCATTTCTTTCTCATGTGGAATAAATTTTAAGAATTGGTACAGCATATTTAATCAGTATTTTAGCCAATTTATTAATTGGCTAAAGCAGAAACCAATGTTACAAAATAAGGGGGAGGAATAATTTCAATACATATACTACATGATCTGTAGTCCCATGAAGCCATAAACATTTTTCTGCATTTCTGCAGTGCCAAAATTAGGACCATCAGTAGGAAAAACACGTGGGACACAAGTTAGGAATGCAGTCTTACACAGATACTAATCAGATACATAAATAAAATGGATGAGATTTGCAAGGATTAGAACACAGACAATATGCTTATTTACCAAGAACTAGAGAAATATTTTAGAAGGAAATATGCTAATAAATACATGACTATGGGGATGCTCTGACTTGCAACATCTGGCTGTTGTTCTCAAGATCTAAGATGCAGTCCTGTAAATCCATCACAATACTTGAATGCAATTACTGGCAGGAGCAAAGGGATTCAGAACATGACCTGGAGTTGAAAAATATCCCTATAAATCTACAGAATGCTTTTATCACCTTTTCACATATTGGAGTGGTATACAGGAGTGTAGCATTATGGATACGTTTTTAAAAACCTTTCTAGTGTCACTCAGAGGTCCTTCTCACTGGCCCTAAGGTCTTCTACCAGTTCTTCATTGAAGAGCTGTACTTAAACCAGCCTTGAAATCAAATTGCACCTCCCTTTGTATTGTTGGAGTAATCTAAAAAAAAAAAAAAAAAAAAAAAAAAAAAAAAAAATCACAGCATCAAAAAACCTTAAGGCCACACCTATTTTAATTCTCCCTCTTCCCCAAGCCCCCCTCAATGTTTGGTGGCTTATAAAATTACAAATAAGACCAGACAAGCCCAGTGGAGGATTCATAAAACAAATGTAACGTGTCTCACATTGCAGTATGAAGCCATTCAGTAAATGTAGAATTATCAACAACAACATGCAGCGTTTCGACAAAATAAGACAGATTTTTCTCACCTTTTAGCTTTAACTGCCAAAAGATAAGGCATTGTAAAGGACCAAAAGAACTAATGGACACTACTGATCAATAAAGTGACAAAAGCAAAGGGCAGACAGAAGCTCCCAGATCATGGGCATATACAAAACTGCAAGTGGGAAAACCAGAGAACCAGGAATCTGTTCTCAAAACTGAGCTGAAGCTGTGACTAGCACAGCATCACAACTACACATTAAAGACTGCTTAATAGAATTGTTTCTGTATTAATGAAATCCAGCCCAATCTCAACAAAAGTTTTTTTTTTTTCTTAATGCAGCTTTGATTCAAAGGAATTGGAAAAAACACTGTGGTTTCTAGAACTATTTGGTCTAACCAAATGTGGGCAGATCCTGCCGATAAAGGAATGATTTAACTGAAATGAATTTCTATAATCAAAAATAAACTACGCTAGAGAGCTCCAAACCAGTCTGAATGAAACAAAACTTTAAAAACATCAATTATTTGTTGCAGCACAGTTAAATATTAATGCACACTCTTTAAACTCCTTCCAGTCAATCACTTAAAAAATGACAAAACATGGGGTTAGAAGGGAAATAAAATGTAATGTCTGGCTAACTTCCCCTCTGTGTTATATCCAAACACTAGAAAGGCACAAATAAGTTACACAGAAGGACCAGGACAGAACCTGAACTTCAGAAATACATAGCAAAGCCCAGGTTTAGGCCAGACTTGAACCCCTGCTAGAAGAGCCCCTTTTTGTGATGTCCTGGGGTAGAAAGTCTTAAGAACAGCTTCTTAATTCAGTTCCACAACACAAAGAGACACCCACCTTTCCAACACCCCACAGGAATCACAAGGAAAGTAAACCAAAGCAAAAATAAAAACCAACAGACCTCTCCCAGGGTGCACACGAAGCCTCTCCTCACAGCTCAGCCTCCCACACTGCACTGCTGGCTGCCCTGCCTTGCAGCTGAGAGTCATAAGAGGAGATGGGGAACACCTGATCTCCCCTCCCCAGCTGAAACCTATCCAGCCTTACCCAAAAGGTGCCCCACAAGGCATTGGTTTCTGTCCTGTTTTAGACATTTTAGACTCTCGTATGTTCACACTAGGGTATTTTCCCCCTTTCCCCATCTTCCTAACCGAAACTTCCAAGACCTGGGAGTTGGACATTCCCAACAGTGGCAGAAGACTGAGAAGAAGGGTTAAGCAGATCAGTGCAGGAGAGTAACCTCTTCAGCATCACCTGCTGGGAAGTATCACACCTCTCATGCTCCAGAAACCTTGATGGTTTCTCAGAGCTGTTTGTTTGTAATCCAGTCAACCTAACTTGCTGGTTACATCACATTTGCAGGAGAAAATATCTTCAAAGCATTCCTTACCCTGTGAGCTATTTGGCAAAAGGAGAATGATGACAACTCTTCCTCCTCTGGCTAGTCTGAGAAACTCTCTGTTTCCTTTGTTCTTTAGATGTTCAGAAAAAAAAATAAAATTGTATTTGAATTTCTCCAAACCTCTCTTCTTTCACCTGCAATATCAGGATAAAATATGAAGTCTATGAAGACATTTACAAAGCATTTTCAAATATGTTTTAAAATGTATAAGATAACATCTTCCAAACACGTATACTGCATAGAGTACCCTATACTTTGCTAGTTTCCATGTGTGAGATTGTGTGTCCCAGCAACGTTCCCAGTAACTGCCAATGCCCCAGAAATCTTCCCACAGCTGCAGCAGCCAGCTTGTCCTTCCACAGGCAAGTCACAGGAAAGAAGGCAGCCGTGCCACGACCTTTTTACTACCCCAGCCATCGCTTGCTTTCAGCAAATTCCTGTTCTCTCTGCATGTACTTCTGAGAGGCATGTGTGGACAGCAGGTACCTCAAGCCAACTCAGAGGCCATTCTTTGTCCTTATCCATGATGAACACTTCAATTCTAGTCTTCCATTTCTCTTTAGCCACTGGGACAAGCTTCAATTTTATTTTACAAAGCATCCAGCAGTGTGCCTGCACTGAAGTATAACATAATGGTATTTTTATTGCACTTTGCCTCCATCTGCTGCCTTCAGCAGTATTGCCCTCACATAAACCACAGCCTACCTCATCATTTGCTGCCTCAGAAAATCAAAGAGGGAAACTTCTCCCTGATGTATGTCTCTGACTACCTGTCATTTAGCAGCATCCCCAGGGCTCAGTAAGATGGTCTAGAATAAATGAAAAGATCATGAACAAGTTTGCAGAAATGCAAAGCAACGCAACAAGAAAGGAAGAAATTAAAACTAAAGAGGCTTGAGAGAGGTCAGGTTTTTGTCCTTGTGCAGTAGTAATCCTTAGACTAGACCATTGAAACATCACCTGTAGTGCAGTGGAAAAACTACTCTTTTTCACAGACTGAAGTTTCTTGCATCAACCTACCGTTCAGTTTTCTATGGCCGTTTGAAAGCAATGAGAAGGCTCTTCTGCCATCAGAATTTCATTGAGTCTCAGTTAACACCTAGGATGACTTTGCCTTCCAGATCACGGTGAAATTGTAATTTTCTTCATTTGAAACATGGTAACAGTAAAACAGGGCATATTCTTCCCATTTCTGGGAAATGACAATTTTTTTTCTGAAACACACACACGCTTGAACAATATTCTCACATTAAGCAGTGAGGACAAGTTAGGTCCTTATAGATGATACAACTGCTCACTAAGAAAGGACTCGTTATCTTCTTTCTGTGTTTCCAGTGTCATCAGTTATCCTTAATGATTTCCCCAAAACCATTTTTGTGCAGACATTACCATTAATTAGAAGTGTCCTCCTAGCCCAGTTTCCCAGGATGCAAAGTCCTTTAACTATAGATCATTAATATTAACATAGGAGACCACATAGGTGCATAAATTTGGAGCCGATCTGAGCTCACTTTGGCCTTTCCATCTTTTCAGTGGCATTTTGCCTTACCAAGACAAAGGAGTGGTTTATATTAGCAGTAGGAGCTCCTGCTCTATTTTGAGGAGAAAAAATAAGTAACCTTCACATAATGTTATGCCGCCTAAAAACAGACTTTTAGCAGTGCATTTTGCAGGGTGATTTATTAAATTATAATTTGATATTGCAGTCAATTGTAAATTTTTCACCTGAAATCTTTATTGTAATGATTATTATGAAAAAACTTCATTGGGAAATTTGGCTTTTTTTTGATTAATTTAATGTGAAGTGTTTAAGCTATGTATTTTATGCTCTGCAAATATCATAGCAAACGTAAAACTTCCTCAGCAACAGATGTATACGCTTTTCCAATATGTAGAATCAGTCTTAGAGTACAGTCCATGTAACGCCTAGACAATATAATAATTTTTGCCTCATTCCTTCAATGTCCAAAATTTACATCTCATATAGTAAGGCAGCTATATTATTCTTTCTTTGCATAATCTGCACACATCTCCATAAATAAAAACATGCATTCATATCAGATGCAACAAAACAAATAGACGTACCTCCATTTATGTCCCGTTTACCATGTTTATTAGTCACAATTGACACATAGTCACCATAATCCTAAAATCTAGTAGATGCTTTGAACAATATAAACTTTGTTGCTGGACTACCTGCCCCAAGTCTTCAGATCAGTTTTTTTCTTTCTTGTAATTACACTGTCATTTTCAACAAGTATTTTTCCTCTTCTGCCCTACAGGAGACCCTAACAAACAACAGTGAAAAATGAGTATGGATTAATTATTTCCCTTTTATGATATAACTATCCACAAAGCTATTCTACAATTTTTGAACTCTGCCATCATACACGTTTTTAAGGGTATCTAAAAAGCATATCCCTGAATAATGTTGGAGTAGAAACAGGCAGAAATTTGTGAGTTTGTGGAACAGCAGGGAAAGGAAGGTACAGACTTAACTCTGCTCCCTGAAAAGCACAGGTATAAATCACTCCTCACCAAAGAAAAGGGAGGAAACTCCTTGGCATTCTAGACACAGGACCCACTACGAAATAGATCTAATCACTAGAGGATAACTGTAAAGCATAGGCACAAAAAACCAGCAGTGTGATTTTCAAATTGACAGCATAAGATAGATGTGATATTAAAACAAAATCCATAGCTTAAAAATTCTTAAGAGGTTCTGTTGCTTGGGAGGGTTGTGGGTGGGTTGTTATAGAATACAACATACCAGTTATGGAATATGGACTTTTTTTTAAAGTGAAACTGGAACAGACTCAATTAGAAATAGTTAGCTGGGGGTTTTGTATACAGAAAATTAAAAGTATTGATATGCACCTCAAATGTCAGGAATATAATTCGAAAAGAAAATAATATTGTTGATAATTATAGTTATTCACAAGTGCTAGTAGGCAATACTAGCACATCATTTTGCTTAAAAGCTAGTTATTCCTTCAGTAAATAAGCTGGAAATGTGTAGGATGCAACTCTACAGTGACATGATAAAAATAATAAATAACCATTTAGCTATTTTATTACTTGTTGCGCCTTCTTGTACACAAGTCCATTTTCAAGGCAGGGGAGAAAAGATACTAAGGCAAAATCATTGTCATAGCTTAAATTGACACTAAGATGAAATTCTTTAAATGGACTGAAAATGTTGAAAATTATTATCAATTTTGAATTGCTGACTACTTATATCAATTGGTTCAAATCAAAGAGATACTTTATAGGTTTTATTTTGGTACAAAATACCTGAGATTTTCTTACATTCCTTAGCCTACATTTTTTATAAAATTCTTTACCTGTGTTGTCTCTTTCAACTATTCTGCTTGCATATTACTATATGATATTTTGAGTTAAAGATAATGGGATAATAACCATGGTATGGCAGATGTGAAACTGGGTGAAGTAGGACCTATCAACAATTGTTCAGCTCCCCTCCACGTTATCCTGGCTGTCCAAAAACTCGTAGCCTGTAACACAATAGTATCTGCACAGACTGATTGTAGAGTTGGTATCCCAAGAGTTATATGCAGAATTTTCTAGTGACCAGCAAGAGACAAAAAAGCCAATGGGCACATGGCAAAATGTGAAGCACACCTGATCCTAGATCCTCAAAAGGAAATTTATAACAATTGATTTCTTGTTACCAGGGAGATCACTAGGTCTGATGTCATAAAACAGTTTTTTCCCAATTTAGACTGCGAAAGACTGTGGGAAAAGTTCTTCTGCCTCACAGGTCACTGAGGAATATAGCACCTACTCGTGTTCCTGCCACTACGAGAGCCTCGAACGTTGCTCTTTTCTGCCTTGAGTTAATCTCCTGTTCAGTCTGAAATATTTTACACAAAGTGGTTGGTCTTGAAAAGGGATTTTTGGGTGAAGTATATCTCCTGTGATAAACCAGAGATACGGCAAAATATTCTAAAATTTCCTTCTGAGTTGGGACCTTCTGCAATCCAAGCTACCCAATATGAACCCATGAGGCTATATGGAGCATCAAATCTCCTCATCCTCCTCTTTTCCAGGTTGCTGCCAGATTGTGATTCTACCTTTATTCAGCATGCACCCAGAATCCTTGTTGTTCTGAGATCCAGATAAATAGCTTGAGGTGCTACTGCAGCAGGTAGTAAGAAGAAAGGATTGTGGCCACCAGTTATTTAGAAGTAAGAATGGACTAGTCCGGAAATACACTTGCCCTGAATACACCCTATCTGAATGTTCTAGGCCAACTTCTGTTGAAATAACATACATAATGTTGCATACTCAAAGAGGAAGCTGTCTGAATAAAACCCTGCTAACTTTAAAAAAAAACAAAAAAACAAACCTAACAAACTAATGGACTTGCTTTCCCAGACTGTTTGACAATGGAACAATGTCTGTGGAACTGATTTCTTAGATAGGGTGGATGCTTTCCATTTCCTCAAAAACCCCGATGGTTTAATGGTTTAACCATTATTCATTCCCTTCTGGATTGGGCTGGTAACAGCCTAGTAATTTGAGATCTCTTAAGATTCTCCAAAAAATCCTGGAATTTTCTTTGTTTGAACTCTTAGCTATGAATTCATTTGGGTTGAATAATATCCATGATGGTCTTGGAGATTTTGCTGTGGAAAATCCCTTTAGTAAAGAACAACATCTGAGATCTTGAAATATGCAGAGGGTTGTTTTTTTTTTGCAATCTCCAGAGTACAGAAAGCCTTGAATGATTACCAAAGAGGGTGATGCATGTCTATCCCATCTCCTAAAAAAACTTCCTCCTTCAGATTTACAGTTGCTAAGAACACAGAGCAATTTTGATCAAAAGAAGCAGCAGCAGCAGCTGTAAGGGAAAAGTGTTCATTTCTGACTGCCTCATCTGGACCAGAAGGGGGTAATAGAATAATTTTATTACACCAGATGCAGTAGAGGGCTTTATTTCATTTAATCTGGAGAACAGAGGAATTTGTCACATAGAGAAGATGAAAATAATCTTGTTCTTCTCGCCACCACCCAGGCATGATGGTTATGGGCTGAGTCCACAGAAGAAGCTGGAGTTCATGACGACTACTTACTAACTTTCTCCTGCATGACTGTCCTGACAGGGCTGGTGTTTTTCTACACTCCAGAGACATCTTCTGTTGAAAAGTTATTTTTGTTTGGTATTTTCTGGAAAGCATTTGTTTTGGGAATGTGTGCTTCTGGGATTTGTGGTAGGCTCAAAGTTTCAACTGTACACCATAGCACACTATTTGTTCCTTGGTACAGGCTTTATATTTAAGTTGGAATTCATTAACGCTTATTCTTAGAACCTTCTGTATTCTGAAGTGATTCTTGACTGGTGTGGTGGGTTAACCTTAGGTGGATGCCAGGTGCCCACCAGGCCCCTCTATCACTTCCCCCTTCATCAAAATAAAGGGGGAGAATAAGATGAAAAACTCGTGGGTCAAGATAAAAGCAGTTGAATTAAAGCAAAGGCCAAGGCCATGCACAGAAACAAAAGGGAAACAAAGATGTTATTCTCTGTTTCCCCTCAGTAAGTGGTGTCTGGCCACTTCCCAGGAAAGCAGAGCTTCAGTATGTGTAGCGGCTGCTCCTGGAGACAAAGGTAGCAATGAATAACCCCTCTCCTCCCTTCCCTTGGCTTTTATGGCTGAGGTCACGTCACATGGTATGGAACAGTCAATCCAGGTCAGCTGTCCCGCTCCACCCCTCCCAAAATGTGTTATAAACACCCTGCCAGCTGCCAGTGTGACACTCAGCACTGTGAGGGCTGCCGTGGGGATACTCACTCCATCTCAGCCAGACCCAATACAACTGGCTATGTGTACTGGTAACAATGGCCACAGATGTCTGGGTTTTGGGTTTTTTGCTCCATATCCTTTCTGTGATAGTACATATACCATGTGATTTATTTGTTTGAACTTAGCTTTGAGGGTTGTATATTCTGTAATTACACTTACACCATTAACTCAGTATTATGGCTCTGGGTGAAGTCCTTTTTGAGCAGGAGCTTTGGGCAAAGTTAATACATATGTTTCATCCATGACATTTTTTCACAAATAGATTCCAAATGCCACTGTTTCTGGCATGTTAATCTCTTACAACTTCTTAGGACAATGTCCCATCCTTGGAGGTGTTCAAGGCCAGGCTGGATGAGGCTTTGAGCAACCTGGGCTAGCGGGAGGTGTCCCTGCCCATGGCAAGTGGGTTGGAGCTCGATGATCTTTAAGGTCCCTTCCAACCCAAACCATCCTATGATTCTATGACAAGAGCTAATATCTATTCAGAATGGAAAGCAGGGGAGAATCAAGCCCAGTATTTACCAATGAAGGAAGGTTAGGCAAAAGTATTAAGTGCTTTTTCCAGAATATCGTAGAATAAGATGTAGAGAATAAGAGCTGACCATAACGTAAAAACAATTCCCACTCAGAGAGACAGCATTCTACTGCCTCACTTCTCACTTTCACTGCAGATCCTCTTCTGAGAGTGGAAGAATCACATACATGTTGTTTCAGTCCCTTGCCCATGGATAAACTCCACTCTGTGAAAACATAAAAATGAAAATGAGTAACACAAACCTGCCCAGCAAATTTATCTTACTACTTATGCATGTAGAAGCTGCTTCCACAGTTGCCTTGGAATGAGTTGTTTGTCCTTCCCTTTAGGCTACAAGGAAAATACCTATTTGGGTGACTAACTTTTCTCAAGCCCCAAAAGATGCATTAGCAACCCTCAGGGGGTGAGCAGCGGTGGCTCTTGCTAACAATACCAGACCCGAGGAACTAGCTGTCCTACCTGCTGGAGAGCTCCTCCAGCATACCGCTTATGGCTCCAGCAGATGTTAAAGCTTTACAGCCACATTTGTTCTCCCCTCCCAGCAGCAAGTTCACACAGCATGGAAGTCTGGAGAACAATGGGGCACTGGTACATTAAGAGTGCACAGGATACAATAAAGGATGTCTGAAGACCTGCTACTGTGCTATTCACCAGCATGCTCAGCCAAGCCTTCTGCACAATCGGCAGCTTCATAGTTGCACACCAAGGAAAGAAACAAACCAAACAAATGCAACTGTTGCTCAAGTTGCACACTTATTTTTTATTCATTTAATAAAGGAACTGAATTGCCATTACTGTTTTTCAGCACTGACTGTTTTATGTCTCTGAAAATACCTTAAACACTTGGAAAGTGAGCTTTTGGTAATGGTGAGCTTGGTTTATGCTATCTTCTGCAACTTCACAGCCAGAACATTTAAAACCTTTACAAGATAGGAAGGTGGGAGAAAGAGCCTAGAAACATAGATTCTCGGTCGCAGTTACAGGAAAACAAAGTTCACAGTTTCTTAATGATATTTCAGTTTTTTATTAGTTTTAGGGGGGTTTGTGTCTTCTTTACAATTCACTTTCCATGGATAGTCTAGCAAAAAGTTTAATGTTAGACATAGCCACCAAACCAAGGATTCCTAAAAGAGGAGTACAGAAAGTGTGCCTAATGTATTTTAAAGTGGCAGGCCCAAATGTCTGTGCTGAAAAAAATTGTTTTAGAGTTTGCTCTGAATACCACTAAAGTCTGGGGGGTCTAAAGTCAAGCTATAGGAATATCATGATTCATGCTATTATTAATTTGCATCACAGTAACACCTAGGAGCCTCATTTGTGATCCATAGACTTGAGTAAGGGATCATACACAAACAACAAAAAATTTGCTTCTACTAATGACAAATAATAACAAAAAAAATGAATGACAAAGACCCTTCATTTGAAGTATATTTTGAATACTCACTACAAATTGCTTCCAAACAGCTCCAAGCCAAACTACTCTGCAGACGCTATTTGGTGAATAATGCTGAATAACGAATAAATTCCAGAAAACTGCAAGCAGATAGGCACAGCATGGACCAGATAATTTTTTCCTCATGCTTTGTTCATCCATCTCTCCTCAGCAGGTACTTCTGAGGCAAGTTGCCATGGGTGGTGTTGATTTATTTGATTAATAAATGTCTGTTCACTTACTAAGCAACCAGCGAAATAAAGTCTCCCTGCAATAAAAGTATTTTATATATTATGGTAAATTAAATGGAGTATTTCAATGCCTCAAACAGTAATGTATTTTTAGTAATCATGTTCCCATCACATGTAACTAGCTCCATCTTCAAATAATTTCTAAAATAAAATGAGATAGAATTATAATGTGCTACAGCTGGTAAGACAAAAATTCTTCTATTCCTCCCATAGTAGGTCAGTACCTTCAGGGCTTTAAGCATGATACACAGCATACCTCGTATCAGCTAAGCATGATACGGAAGTCAAGCCATAAATCCAGTGCAACAGGATGTTTTAGCATCAAAAGCACTTCCAGGTTTATTGTCAACCACACCAAACTTCAGCAAAGTCACCTCAAAGTCTTTCACTTTAAAGTGTTCTTTCAATAAAAATACAGTGGGATATCACAGATCGGAGATAAAAAACACATCAATATTTTAAAACCAAAACATTTTAAAGGTGGAAAGTTGTATCAAAACTAATTTGCTACACATGTTTTATACATACAATACAAAAAGGGTTTCTACAACGACATATGGAAAGTATCTGAATCAGTAAGACAATGACCTTCATAAATCACTACAGGTTCCAACTTTAAATTACATCTTGTTCCCTCTCACATGGGATGTTCCCTGCATCTCATACAAACTCACGGTGATGTGTGCACAATATTCCTAGCTTTATAGGGAATGATGTCATCTCAACACATAGCGGGTATGTAAAATGAAGAGTAAACACCTTTTTACATGACTCTGAGCAGATGAACCCACATACTCCACTCTATTGCTTCCCTTTGGCTTAAGGGATTTTTTTTTCTTTGTATATGATTTACTAAATGAACTCACCAAAACTTTGGGGGATTCCTCTCTAGACCTCACTCATGCAGCAGCACACCATGGGTGGCAATGGCCAAGAATAACATGGGACAGAAATACCATTTCCCTGACCTCAGGTACATGAAGGCTTCGGGTTCATGCAAGCCAAAATCCAATTGCCCATGAATACAACTAAGATTTATGGGATTTTGATCAAAAGCATGTTACAATTCAGTCAGGACAGCTGCTTGTGGCTAATCTTACCTTTCCCTTCTGGTTATGGGTATGTTTACTAGACAAACGGAGTCTATAGTATCAGCCTTTTTGTTTGTCTTCAAAACCTACAGCAGGCATATTCCACTCCTAAAAATAACATTAAAAGAGAATATATAGCTGTGCATGCTCCAATTTTATCTCCTGTTTTGAGTAAATGCCTGCCTGTTCATGTGTAGTCTCAAATGACCAGATGAATCTAAAATTGGTCCTAATTTTTTTGTTATGTAATAGATAAATAGATGATGTCTACACTTTTACTAAAATGGTAGCTGTGTATTTCTAGTGACCTGGATTTGAATTGAGCTTTAATTTGAAATAGTTACACAGTTGTTGGAACTTAAAGAGAAAGAAATGAGATGTCAGTCTGCAGTCCAGAGAGTATTCTGGTTTCTGAGCTGAGACCAGCGATTCTCATAAAACAGCATTTGTCCTCCCTCTCAACTATACCTTGGAATACGGTTTAAGAATATTAAACCTCAGGCAAAAAGAAAGTATGACATTCAACTTTAAATCAAGATATAGTTTAGATGTACAGTAGACAGGCAAAGCACAGACACATTGCAATAAACACAAATTACTAAACTACAACTATATAGCGGAGGCAGCTGTGAAGAGAAAGAAAATACCACCAGTGCTATTTCTTAAGCAAGAAAAGGTATTTTTTACTTTACTGGTGGTAAACAATCCAGCTTCCCCAAGGATGCCAGGATCTGTCTCATATTTTCAGAAATACAGATCAGCTTTCTGGAAGTAACCAACAGAGTTTGAGTGGAAATTTTGTGCCCTATCCCAGAAGGAGTACAGAAGTGAGTGGACAAACGCCAGGAACAACCAGTGGATGTACAACTAGCCATTTGGAAATAAAAATTCTTGTTCATGCAGGTGCATGTTAATGACGTTCTCAAGCACAGCTTTGAATTTCACGTTACAGGTCTGCCTCTCTCTGGTTTTCTGTATGCAGAGCCAAATTTAATGCCTTGGATAAGTCCCTTGGCCTCATTAAACCGCGCCAGCCTACACTACAGAGAATGAGGTGAGGTACAATTTTTCACTCTTTAACCTAATACAGATGAATTTTTCTATATGTAATATCAATCAGTTTATATATTTAACTAAGTAGCAGAAAAGTAGATGTTGGATTTATATTCCTAAAGGGTACGTAAACAAAACTTTTTTTACAAAATCCATTTAAATGAATGGAACTAGAAGATTCTTATTTGAGATTCATCATGACTAAATAAAGCAGTTCTGGCTTTCTGGTGTCTGTTTCCCTTCAATGAGACTAGCCACACGAACACTGCCAAATTTATCACTTCTTCTTGGAATGTCTCATTTACATCCTTTACTGCTCAGGCATGTGCCAGAACAACTAGATCAGGACTTTCCCCACCAGCTTCTGCACTGCAGTCATCAGGTTTCTTGAGCAACCTGACTTCCTCCCCCAAAGTGGAAAGATCAGAAAAATTCCTGACAGTAACAACAAGTAAATCCCCTTTCCAACATGCTATGATGAGGCCATGCCAATAATTCCATAGTCAAAAGGTAAGAGTTCGTTTAAACCGTAATACCAGTATTGAATTCCTGTAACAGAGGGAAGGAAAGGCGCCTTTCGATTTAAAATATCTCCTGTCTAGACCATACCCAGAGGAGGATATTTATTGCAAAATAATCAGACAAACCATTTTTTAATTATGAGACACTGAAAAATCAGAATGTTTTGAGTTGGGCGGTACTGTTTGAAAATTATATTCTCTCTCCCTTTCTCCTTTTTTCCCCCCCTCTTTCCTATTCAAAGGCTAAAGAACTTCAGAGATTAAAAACCTCCTATGCAAACCATTCCCTCAATGGGCTCAAAGGGCTATTTACAACAAAGAGAATCATTTGGATATACGTGAAATGACTGGCACAGGGGTCAAGAGCTTCCCTGACATAACTGACAAAAATGACAGTCTTTGCCTTCCCTTATGTCAATTTTTCGTATTTGTGTTTTACCTGTCTACATTTTATCTTCAAGGACAGGTTTGCTTACAAAAACAGTAGTGTGCTGGGTCTGTACAGGTGTGGGTCAACTGCTGCATCACTTAAATCATAGGAAGAATTTGGATATTCAGTATCTTTGAAAAAATATTTTTCTTGTATATTTAGGGGCCTAACTTCAGGCAAGTAATCTGTTAACTTTTCATTACAGAAGTGAGTTATAGCATATAACCAGCACCTCAGCTTGTAAACCTGGCACACATTTTTTTTTTCTTCCCCAAAAAATCACAGATGGTTCAAGTGACCAAAACCAAATTTACCGCATGAATTCTAAGTGATTAGACCAAGTTCTAAAGTTTTCTTACAAACCAGCAGGACAATTACCACATGTTTGGTATTCCCTGAACAGTGGGTGTGATCAGAAGAATCTGGACCCATAGACACCAACTCTTTTTTCCCTGCAAGCATCAAACACCACTGCCAACGAATTCAGTGCCTCTGCCAGCTAGGAAGGTCTGATAAGGAGAATATTTTCTTAAACTATAGACACACAGAAGTAATACGGCTGCCCTATAGACCTGTTTCCTTCTTCTGGACTATCCAACATCACGTAGTCTGTAGGGCTGAAGAGGACTAACGGCAAGTTTCAGACAATCATCAGTCATTTTCTCAAAAAAACCCAAACCAAACCAAAACAAAAAACCCCAAACAATTTTTCCTCTAAACACAACTACCCAGAACTATCAGGGAAAAAAGGTGAAAAGTTAAAATGCCTTCACAGTCCATTGCCTCTCCTTGCCCCTTGTATTTCTACCTTGCCTTAGGCTATTGACAAGAACCCTCATAAACCACCCACTTGCCAGCAGCATCTGGCAATTTTTAAAGTTCTGTAATAAAAACAAGAAAGGCTTGATCAATTTACTTGACACTTAAAAATAAATCTAATTCATAGAGGGATTAACAGCAGAATTTTTGGACCAAAGAATTTTGCCAGCAAGAGTTATATAGAAACAAATACTGACAATCAGATTTCTAATGAACTCATGGTCTTAATTTTCATTATAGAGAAATGATCGTACCTCAATAACACAGATTTCCTTGAGTAACACACAATCAAAAAGGGTTCCTTAGATAGGTGGTTGCTTTAGAGACCCCGAGTTCTGACCATATGCAATATATTTTCGGATTTTTTTAAGCCCAGGTTTTGCCAAAAAGTTAAAAGCCTCATTGGTTAGGCACGAAACATGCTCACAGAAGTTGCAGGCTCCACAGGTCATGCCAGGAAAGCTGATAAACTTCTGTAAGGCTTCCAATGCTTTTTTTGCTCATGCTGGATATAAATTTGTAAGCTCCCGAGAAGTATACGTGGTGCCTTGTAGGACATCACTCTCGACAGCCTTCTTGAGAGCTGTCAGTCTCAGGTGAACTTCTGATGTGATGGAGGTCTCACTACACCTAGAAGTGCAAACTATTAAGTTATTTTTACTAAAATGGCAAAAATAAAGGCACTTCTTAATAAAAATGCTCCGGTAAAATGGTAAAACAGAATTAAGGCTTGGGATACATTATCCTTTAAAATACAAATCCCTTAAATCCCACAAAACCTAGACATTTGTGATCAAGCTCCTTATCCCTGATCCTGTAACTTCACAGTTGTTCTGTCTCAAACTGTTTATGCCAACTCTCTTTGCTATGCAGACAACTCTCTACCCCAGCATCTGACTTCCACACTGGACAGCAGATTACTCTCCTTCAGTTGCCTTCAAATAGTAAAGGGAGCATGATGACTGGAGTCAGACTTGCTCTGGTGGAACTAGTATGGATGGGAACAGACTAGAATTTGACATTGGACTCCCAGTTTGAAGATACAGGTTTCTGCTGAACTTCCTTAACTGCAGGCATAAAGCATTTTCAAAGAGATGAGGAGTAAATCTCTGCTTAAACTGCTTGGATATCTTGATCTACATGCCAAGAGATTTCAGAGCCAATAAGAAAAAACATGCCAGAGTTAAATTGAATGAAACTGGCTACATTACTTGTGTAGCTTTTGCATTTCTTTCTGGCTGTCTTTGCTGATGATTGCTACCATTTGGTTTCAGCTGCCTCGGGCACTGCTCCTCCAGTTCAAAATTAATTCTCGCAGTGGCCAAAAAACTTGGGAGACTTCTTCTGGACTAGGGTCTGCAGCCTGTTTTCAGAGATCCAATAGGCTCAGACCAGCATCTGCACTTTTTACTGCTATCCAAACTAGAACAAACCTCTGAATATTTTGAGATTCACACATCATGACTATACTGTTATTTCTTAGATACCCATTCCCTGTATAAATTAAACAAGCTTTGCAACCTATAGTTATGGCTACCCATGAAATACAACATCAAGTACAATGCAGAGAAAACAGCTGTGCTTACTTTAGTTCTACAGGTCTACACAGTTTTGGGAGATTTGAGGAACTCTAATTACATCGAAACACCCTTCCTCTCATTCATGGTCAGAAATCTTCACCTTCTGTGCATTTGTCTCTGTAACACACTGCACCTAGGGGACAGGAGGATGCCAGCCTTACCCTTTAACTCACTATCTGTCCCAAGAGCTGAACAATGGCTCGTATCACGTTGCAAACAGCAGTAGTTTAGCCTAGTAGCAGTAGTTTAGCCTAGTAGCAACGTAGCATTTATCCCAGGTTTCTCAGCTATAAACATTAAATGCCAAAAAAAAATCTAACAAGAATCTTCCAATTTTCCACTATTTTCCCACACTGAGAACAACATTCTGGTTATTAATGAACTATTAATTAACTCACTAAGCCAATCATGTCGTCCTTCACCCACTGACCACCACACTTTTACCTTGGCTTTTGACAATAAGGCCAGGGGAAGAAGAAAGGGTTTCAGCTACTTAGCAAACTCATCCACACTGAAACATGTTGGCTTAAAGCACAGTAGGCTGGTCATCACCCAAAAGCACTAAAATTGTCCTCCCACCAACCTCTCTCTTGCGTGTGAGAGCAAGGTGTACCTGGAACCAACAGAGGTGGCGGTTTGTACTGTTCCCTGCTGTTGATGGGAGTTTGAGGAGCAGTGTGGATAGCAGGACTGGGAGCCATACACATGTGTTTGGGTCAGAGATGACCTATGAGCTTGTTCTCACAGTGCAGTCAAACGGAGAGCAGTCAACACATGACATGGGCCTGAATAACACTTCAGAAGTAAAACAGCAATTTAAAAAGGAATGGCAGGGAGCTCTTTTGAGATAAGGGAGTTTTGTGTGTTTGGTGGGTTGATATTTGTTTACTTTTTTAAAAATGACACTCTATAAATAGAAAGCAATAATTTCCTGCTCCTGTATTAAGTTAAATGATCTAGAACTGTTGAGTTCAAAGCAGCAGTTTACATTGACCAAGAATTACATAAATCTGTTTTCATTAAAATCAAAATAGTTTGAGCTACAGACTTCCTCATTTTTCCTGTGATCTTGTTCTAATTGCTCACTGATTGCTATTTTAAAGTGTTAACAGACTGGGGTTTGTTACCCTCTTTCTATTTGCAGCCAACATGATAAAACTCTTTTAACCATAGTTGAGAAGAGTATTTTTACAGTAAGTAAATGCCAAAGGATCTGAAAGGCTCTAAAAAAAAGCCTTTACAAAAGTGAGGTAGATATTTCTTTATCATTTAAATTACTCGTAGCCCACAAGTTGACATATTTTATGTGTTAGCTTATTGGATCAGACATGGAGGTTTTTGTTAAAGAAAGTAGAAGCAGATTGTGGGAAAGAATGGCATAACTGCAGATGCAAAACCACATTTCACTCTCACTGAAGTTTTTGGTAGGGAGCGGTTTGACCCTGAGGTGTTGCATGTACAGTAAAAGTAGGCTGAAAATAGCTGAGACTGTTCAGACCTAAAAAAAAATTAGGAGATCTTCACTGGACCATAAAAAAAATAAGCAACTAGGTGACTGAACCCTATTGTGAAAGGAACATAATGCAATTATCACTACCCTACATTAACTTTATGCAGATTTCACAAACATTACATTTCAAAGTCATTACCTTGCATTAATTTTTCAGCAAAATTAAATAGACAATAAACAAAACCAAGTATTTGGAGGTGCTTGCATTATTTCATGGAGCTATCAACTGTATGTAGCACTACTGCAAAAAGTGTCACATCTGATTATCTATTGATAGTTTTATTATGTTCTTACCCCCTACTGAAGTGTTACTCAGCCATGCTACTCCTGTTTCAAGAGAAGCCTTCTTAAGCAAGATTCAATCTTCACTTCTCCAGCTAAAAGAGAATTATACTCACCGTGATCAAAATAGAATAAGGGCATCAAAAAGCATTACTGTTGTTCAACATTGTCATTTGCCTAGAAGGTGAAACAATTAGTGGAAGGTGTTTTTTTGTAAGGCAACCACAACATATTTGAAGTCAAGAAAATTAATGGCTGAGGAGCTAGAGCTGTGGGGCACATTTACAATACTGTGTCAAACAGACAAAGGCAGATGAACACCTGAAAAAGGTCAAGCCCTACAATGAAGAATTCTATACCTATTTTAAGGTACAGAGGCTCTTCTTCTACAGTCTCCAGTGTACCCAGATGCATTATTCATCCATTGCTGGTCAATCTTAGTCGAAGTAGTCAAAGTTGTTTAATTTCCTTTGGAACTTGTCAATTCACCTATGTCGATATGCATATGGTGTATTTATTGAACCATAGACTGCTACAGAATAATTATTGTTATATAGTTTATTATACTATATAATCCTTACTATAGACAAGAATGGGCAATATTTACAACAAAGGACCAATTTCATTATCCTGAAGCCCATTTTGTCCTTCCGAATTTAAGGAATTATAAAGTTTTTACTTGGAATCCAGACTGCTTAGTACCTACAAAAAAGAGCAAGTGGTACATTTTCAATGTTAATCTAAAAAAACAAGTGTTTCTGAGTCTTTGAAATAAATATTGTTCAAATGAGTCAGATCAATTCACATTAAAAACCAAATTAATACTGTTCATGGTATTTTCTTAATTGTTTTTCTATGTGAATACTTTCCGGGTTCCACCCAACATCAGGATCTAGCAAAGATATTGAAATAAAGCCAGGAAGGACACTTTCATGCTCTTTCCAGCTCCCATCAAGCTTCTGGCATGCAACTTGTTCAGCCGTCTGTGGGACAAGAAGAAAGTGGTAGTGAAAAGAGCATATGCATGACAGCAGTTAGTCAAAGTCAGCCCAACAAGGAGACCAGTTATGACATTCAAAGCAACAGAAATAAGTGGAAAAGAAAAAAAAACATCCTAAGCCAGTGCAGTCATTCTAGGATGTGATCTTTCTGATTTTTCCTATTGTTCTATACCATGAACTGGGACAAGACATAAGCCTTTGGCTGTTTTGTGCAACAAATGTGTCCATAACTGACATTTTGAAGACACATTAGCAAAGATCCACCTTGGATATCTTCATAAGCTGATTCTATATGATGATGAATGCTTTAGCCACCCTTGAGTTCACTGGAAAGAAAAATGTCCAGTACTGCTTTGGATCAGATGCTCTTAATAAACGCAACAAGAAGAGGCAAGGATTTGGTCGAAAACAGGTAGTAGTCTGACACAGCCACTATATAACAGCTCATTAGTGGTTTCTGAGTGCTCCAAGGAAAGTTGGTGGATATTTATTTGGAATGGACACATCTGGAAACAATAGAATCATAAAAAAGGTCAAGACAAAAATGAAATAATAAAACACTGTGCATACAGTTATTCAACACAGTTGGACTCTAGTACAAAATACACTTGATGTTCCCTTTCCTGTAAAAATAAGAATATAGGTGAAAGGAGTTACTTCTCTTCTTTCCCTTCCTGCTACATACATATTCCCTTCCTGCTACATACATATTCCCTTCCTGAATACAATAAGTTTATAGTGGAAAACAACTAGAAAAATATTCATTACTTTTTGACTTACCGGTGGTCCAACAAGCAAAGTAAATCCTCCTCAAATTCAGCCTCCTTCCTCTGCCTGCAAATCAAGATAGCACTTTAATGTCCATTTTCCCTCTTCATGGGAACTGTACAGCGTCCTCTTGCCAACCCTTTGTTACAGAAAAAGCTCATACCAAGAGAAACTGGATTTACGCCTAAACCTTCTGTGACAGACAAGATGATTTTTGGGGGTTTGTTAGTTTTTACATTTCATTGCTCCTCTAAGAAATCAGGTGGACAACTTGGAGAGGGGTGTGAAAGACTGTGCTTGGCAGACACAAGGCAAGATTGATGGAAGAAGGCCAGAGGGATTACAAAATGCAGCAGGCCAAAGAGTTGCAACAGGAAGCTTCATATAGGGGACAGAGTCACTAAATTAATAACTGTAAGGATGAGCCTACAAAAATAGAGCAAGTGGGAGAATTGCGGGGAATGGGAGCAGGGGAAATCTTCAAACCTGTCATGCTTCTCCCAATCTATCACTTTTAATTTACTTTGCTCAAAAACTTTCTTTCTTTTTTTCTGTAGTAAAACCTAGCCTTGAGCTTAAAAGCATTGGAGTCCATTTTATGGAAATCATAGGATGTCTAAGGCATGCCAACAGTGAGCAATCTTTTGCCTCAAAGCCTTTTCTTCCAGTTTGCAAGCATAACTTTCCTCCTTAAAGTGAGAGAAAGACTACAGTGAGAAAACAATTGAGAAGATAGTATTTTTTCTTTAGTTTTTCCTGAAGTTCACCTTTTCTTTTCTTTTTTTCCTTTTTTCCCCCCCTTTTTTGCCACCTGAAGACACATATTAACAAAGAGATGGTAACTCCCATGGAACCGATGTTCTTCTGCAGCTGAGGAAGGTGATACAGTACAAAGATAAATAATATTGTTGTCATATAAGACAGGGGAAAAAAATCATACATCTATCTTTCTTAGAACAAGCAAAAGCAAGTATTTTTATTCCAAAGCACGTCCCTCAAAGCATCCAGATTTTATTCCATGGGTCAGTTTTAACATCACAACTAGCAATTTTCACCAGAGCAATAAATTTTTAATTTTTTTTTTTTTCTAAATAAAACCTTTTGTTCTTCCCTTTTTTCCCCCCGGGTTGTCAGAACAATTAAGGTTAGAAGGGACCTCTGGAGTTCATCTGATTCAACTCCCTGTTCAAAGCAGGTTACTCAGGACCCTGTCCAGCCGAATTTTAAATACCCCCAAGGATGGAGATTTCACCTCCTCTCTGGGCAACATTTTCTAATATTTGACTACCACTGCTGTGAATCTGTTTTTTCTAATAACTAACAATTTCATTTGTTGCCAGTTGTGTCTGTTTCCTCTTATTTCTTGCTATGTACCTCCAAGAAGAGTATGTCTTTGTCTTCTCTAAACCCTCCCATTAGATAGCTGTAGACAGACATAAAGTCTCCCTTTAGCCCCCTGAAAGGCTGAACAAAGCCAGGTCTCTCACACTCCCCTTGTGCTCTAAGTGCTCCAGTCCTCTGACATCCTGGTGGCCCTGCCCTGGGCTTGCTCCAGTATGCCAATATACAGCCACACTTGTCTCATGTCCTCCTTGTCTCCTAGCAAGCCCCGGTCCTTTTTGGAATAGTTGTCAATTAACCCTCAAGCAAAAAAAGGAGTTAATACTAATAATTTTAAGTAGGCATTCCTAGGGTTTTACTTGACCAGAGTCTTAGAACTCTTGTCAGTTCTCTTCCTGAAGAGCTTGGATTTGGTCTTAAATTATGAAAAGATGATTGGGCAAAGATTCAGAGAGTCTCACAAACACCCTTAGAATATAAAAACTATGACTATAGCACTCTTGTGTGCACAACCTTCCATGATGAATAATGAATTAGGTATCTTTACTTCCCAGTCCAATGTTGTGTTTTAATAATTTAATTTTTATGGAAAGATTAATTGACTCAATGTGAGTAATAAGTAAAAGCAATAATTACATTTGCTTCATTTACAAATAACTTTGGGCTGAAACCAAACTATTTCAACTGTTGTTTAAAAAGGTCAGCTAACCAATATTTATTATAGCCAAGGGCCTCCTAGCTTACATAACAACAAAACACAGGAGGAATTTATGACAAAACTCTTGAGAGAAGGGCCTTCTGGGGAAAGGATTATGCTGTCCTCATCAGACAAAAAAAAATAGAGAATCCCTATTATTCATTAAAGATTTAAGCAGCCTTTACAACATATTTTTTAAACATTTTAAGTGTATGAAATTCCTATATCAGAAAAGACTACATATTTTGTTTGCTTATTTAATTTTGCACATCATAGAACAAATGCGTTCTCCCAGAGTTAATTAGCGAACAAAACTATGCTATTTGTAGTAAAACTAATGGATCCGGGTGGTATTCATGTAAACCTCTGACCTCCTCCCACAATTGTATCTAGCATTACTTATTAAGGTTTTTTTTAATATAAAGAGGGGTTTTTTTCAGAATTAACAGCACATTTAAGCTACTATGGTGTTCTATACAGGACAGTTGATATCAATTTGTGTGTGAGATGACTATATAGTATGCAATGATATGATACATACATCCATTTGAGATTAATATCAATGTGATTTTACACATATTTAATTTTTAGACAGCTAATGATCCACTCTTCAAATGGCAACTCTGTGATTATGAGTGTGTGTGCCTGTATGCCGGAACACACATACATACAAAAGCCTTGAAACCATCTGAAAAATGGCCACTTTCAAACTTGGGTGTTTTTGGACTCCACTCCCCTCTGGCTTTCCTTCCCCTTTGGGCCTATTGGTAGCACTAATGGTGACATTCAAATCCATACTTTAGAACTCTCAGGATTTTAATAAAGGGCTGTAACTGAGGATTTACCCAAAGTACAGTTTTCAGTTAGCAATGGAAACACTTAAATTCCTTGTAAACAGTGCTTGCAGTGCAAAAAAAAAAAAAGTTTTGCTTCAATCAAACAAGATATTCTGACCATGGCAAGGATGGGAGTTATTTATTCCCCTTCTCTGTCTACTTGCACCTACTTTATACTGTTACTACTCTCTACGTAACAAACAATAACATCACACTGGCATAACAGAGTACACAGGGCCCAGGACTTTTATATAAAGCTGTTTACTTTCTACACATTATTGCCAGATAAAGTTACTTTGGTAGAGGCTGGACCATGTGGTTACAAGCTCACTACTCCAAAAGAACCACAGATATATACACTTAACTTGGGTCACTCCTTTTGAAAGAGAAGTAACTCACCACAAGGCAGTAAAGTAAGCACTTGGCACACACAAGCAACTTCGAGGGGGCAGCTTGCTCTCTCTATGTTAACATCACTGTTTTCCACTACCAGTTTGTGAGTTTGCACCATTGACCTCTGGGAGTGAATCAGCCCCTTCCTCTTGAAGACACCGTGATTACAAGCTGTCATGCAGCAGTTCCACTTAAAAACATTAGTAAGAAGAATACATTAAGAGGAAGAGTCACACTACTTGATATAAAATACTCAACTATTTTTTTCCCACCACAATGAAGAATAATTTGCAGTTTATGAGAAATAATTTTCAAAAAATTAAGAGTTCCAACCCTCTCCAGCAACAAAAAAACACAGCAATCAGGGCTGGCAGCTGGCATGCTAAGTTTCAGCTGGGTAAAATTAGAAATGCCTCACATGTGGGAGCTTAGGAATTGAATTTGCCTAACAAAAATGCAACAATTCTGCATATAAACACTTCTGTTCTAAAAGGTTTTAAAGTTCCTCACTACCACAGATGTTTATTTCCATATTTATAAACCAGAATGAACTATTTTTTGTCCAAGGCTTATATTAATATCTCGTTACAAGAAAGATTAATCATCCTAAAGTAATTTTTAATTTTTTTTTGCAATTACATCTCCTGTTAGGATTAGGTAAACATCTAAACTAAAAGTACCTTACATCTTTATATGTTTCTTGCTGAAAGGTATGCCTCTCCTAGGTACTCTTGTTCATCTGACATTCACAGTAAGGGGTTGCTGACACTAGTCACTGGAAATCAGAAAAAAAATGTAGGTAATCAGCTTTCAAACACAAAACGGTGTATTAGAAGCATCCATACATGTGCATTGCAAACTCACCAAACAGAAATGCATACTGGATAATACTGGTTAATACTATACATACTTTCAAACTTTTAATAAACCATTACCAACAATGGTGGGTAAAAAAAATTTAAACTCAACAATAGTGAGCAGCATTATCTGTTGAAAGAGCTAAAACACAGTTTAGCAGTTTTAATCGTGAAACAAGTTCTCACTAGAATTGCCTGCCTGCTGTTGATGATTTCCATGTTCCGAGTTTTCTGTAATGAAGCCGCAAAACCACCAGGCATTTACCCTTATTGGCTTTTCTGGAGTTCATAGATCCGCAAGCAGCATATTCAGGAAATACGCTGTTCTTCTTTCGACATCATTAGCCTGCTTATGTTCCCCTCAACCTTATAAGGGAGAAAAATTTAGTCACAGCTGAATGCTTCTGCAAGTGACATTCCTTTGTCACTGCAGTCAGAGCACCATATGCAATCTGAAACATCTCATTCAGGACAAAGTACAATACAGATGGATATATTCTGTAGAGGAATCTTCCTGTGGATTAAACTTCGAATAGCTCCTCCTCTTGGCTATGGTATTTCACCTGGATACTCCTACATCATGCCCAGTTTTGTCTACAACACCTTTCAAAGGCATTTGGCTTTTCTATAAAACAAGAGAAAGAGGAACCATCACACCTCTGGGTAATTTGTTCCAACTGGTAGTCATGCTCACTACAAAATGCAGCCTTATTTTTCATTTGAATTTCTTTGACTAGTCTCTCTCTAGATCAACGATCTCTGTTCCTCCACAACTTTAACGTAACTTGGGCACTTCCCAGTTTCTTTTTGAATGAATTGAATGAATGATGGAGCATTTCAAATGTCTTTTTGTAAAATGTTTCCCAGTTATAAGTTTACTTTGATATTTTTCGGATTTTTTTTTTTATTCTTCCCTCCTGTGCTAAACTAAGATAGCATCTGATGCCAATCTTCCCAGTTCTGTAGAACAACAGAATCCCACACTCCTTCCTACCGCTGCTCCTGTTCCCCATTTACGAAAATCAAGAACTGCAGCAGCCATTATAAAGTAATGCAAATAAAGTTTCAACATTTTTCTCACTACAATGCCATAATCCCTTTTAGCGTTCACACCCTACAGAATCTGCATGCTATCTTGATCTTCCCACTGTTTGGTCCACAGCCCTTATGAGAAATAAATGATGAATTCACTGGTTCACATGAAAAAAAAAAAAAAAAAAAAAAAAAAAAAAAAAAAAAAAAAAAAAAAAAAAAAAACTAAGAACAGAAAAAACCATAAGATGAGCCTCACGGAAGGATTAAAAAGAGTTTGCTGCTCATCCACTGAGCTTGATAATTATCAATTATGAAACACTAAGGGCTATTAAAGAGTCATCTTCTGAAGTATAAGAATCTTGCATTTTGTCATTGCTCTGTGTAGAAGGTAGGTCAGCTTCATTTTTTAGAAGGTAAAAATATAAACCAGGACTATGAAATAAATTACTAGAGCTCATAGTTTTGCATTACAGTAAGACCACCCTCCAAGGCTCACCTTGTAAATTATATTTCAATTATTCCAAGAGACAAAAATCACATCATCTCTTCCAAATCTCTCCATTAAGCTACAAATATCTTGATACCATGGTCAACTAGAAGACAAACTACAGCAATGGTGTTTAGAAAAGAAACCAAACCACTACACTAGATCTCCAGTTCCCATCCCAGTAATTTTTTGCAATAGGACTAGAATTAATATCTTCTAGTCAGTCCTGTATTCTGTTGCCTTGAGCAGCGCAGGTGCCTAAATGCAGACGAAACTTAGAGTTCATACATGCTTTCAGAGGTCATGTGTTTTTGGGTTGTTCTTTTTTTCTTCTTTCTAGTAATCTAAAGACTCCTGGCTATAAATTGTTCCTTCTAGCAAACACATGCCATGATTTTGTTGGCTGTTTTTATTCATTAATAGCAGCTGCTTCACAGTGCCTGGAGGTAACAGAAAAAATATGTATATGTGTTTTAACCATATGGTAAAAACTGATGAAGGCCTTTTATGTAGAGTAATCCATATACCCAGGGTAAAACTCACTCTTATGCAAAGACCAGGCTAAAAGGCCTGTTCTCCACACGAACCTTCAAGGACCCACATTGTTTTAAGTTCCTGAGTCAAATCCAAATGTGTCAGTTTTGCATCGCTCCCATTAAGTCAGCAGGGTAACACCCTTTCCATCGGTGTGGATTTTCTGACCAAGTGGTAAGCAAGCCTTCATTAGCCTTCTGTAGAGAGACTGATTTTAGCATTGTGCTTAGAGATAGAAAATTATAGACTCCCTTCTAACATCCATTAGCAATGCTACACTTTGGTTCCAAAAAGTGTTCTGTTGCCATCATTGCTAAACAAATAAGGTTTTCTCTGAGCTTATCTGGTTCCAAAGTTTAACATACAGACAATTTAACATATAGACAAAAATTAACACGGGGATGAGATAGCTGCAAAAATAACGTATTCAAACGGCATGTTCTAATTATCTAAAGTATTCAACAAAATCAAGGACACTAAGTGCTAGCACATAATCAAGTGCAGAAGGCTTTACTTTGGCAAATATTAAGTTTGTGCACAATAACAAGTTTCATACCTCTTAACCACAATAGTCCCAAACACAGAATCATAGGACACATCAGAACAAAATACAAGATCAAAACAGAGAGGGAAATGGGGTTGACAGAAGAGTCAACAAAAGAAAGTGGAAAAAAGTCACGGATTGATTTATCCAGAACTACTATTAGGATCCCAAGCTAAACAAATTCCAGGATACTATCTTGATTTCTTTTTCTAGAGGTTACAGACTATTCTATATGACCCTTTTCTTTTGAGGATGATCTGCCAATTCAGTTAATGGATTATTTTTTAATTCGTGACATTTTGTTACATAGCAATAGAACAGGCTTTTTTTTTTAAGACTGCATGCATTTATGAATTTTCTTTCATATCAATCTTCCATTTTCTCCCTTACTACCAATTTCAGGTATGAAACATCTTGTCATTAATACAGCCAGCATATTGTCTGACATAAGAGAAAAGGACAATCAAGTCCTATGAAATCTTGAGCACTCATTTGTGCTGCAACTTAATAAAAAAACTAGACCTGGAACAAAATACCTTTATACCATCAGGGACACAATGTCTTCAAGATTTGCCATTTGCTTAAATAGAAAAAAATTCCTAAGCATGGGACAAAGGTATACCTACTTAGAAAGTTAATTCTCACAGAACTCCTCAGTGTTATAGTCTCTTAGAATGACACCAAACTAAAATTTACTGATTGAATTAAAGTTAACAGTGGACTTTTTCCTTACTATTCTCTGTATTACAAGAGAAAAAAAAAATGAAGAGCTTTGGTTGAATCTAAAATGGCCTTTACAAAATCCTGAATAATAATATAATCCAATAGCAGTGAAGGTCTCTCTACCTTTGGCTTAACAGGAAAACATTTCTCAGTGGTGTTAACTAGTCTTTCTTCGCCATTGTGCATGCACCACTAAGTTAAAACAAAGTACTGCGAAACCACCCTGAGCATGCTTCTCTGAGCAGGGAAGACACCATCTCAAATTCTAAAAAGCTCCTCTTATGTGTTATACGTCGACTTTGTTCTCTAATGACAATATTAAGAGGCCTGGGAGGTTTGTCTAGGTAACACTGACAACTGAAGTGAGCAACCTGAAAATGCTTACAATAACATTCTGTATACTCCCTTAATCTCCAAGAAACATTACAACACTGAAAAAGATATTTGCTCCTCCTCTCTGATTTTCATACTACTGACTTTCAATATGCAAAGCTTGGCTGTATACCATATATAATTTTCTCAACTACCAGCAGAAAAAGAATGACAGGATCTGAAAAATCATATTGCATTATTTCTGCCAGAGGCTATGCATCTCTCCTTCTGCACAAAATAACCAGACTAACCAATCACTTGGCTGATTAAGCAATATGGCATCCAGCTCATTCTTCCATGTCTGTAGTAGCCTGCAATCCCAACCGAGATAATCATGTCCCTTTGTCACTGAAGAAAACAGATGAAACTCAGTAGAAACATATGTTGTGGTCAAGATGCATATATAGAGATATGTGAAAACAGAGAAAGTACCTACACACATATATACAAACACTTACAAATACCTTAGTATCTGTTGAATGTGAACAACATTGATGAAAAAAAATATGCCTTATCAAAAAAATCTTCATATTACAAGCAGAGCTTTTTTTTGAAAAAAGCTCTCTTGTATTTCTTATTATGCGATTCCTACTAAATAAAGCTTAGCACTAGATCTCTACAGAACTAATTTTGCAAGCCAGAAAGGATCAGTAACAAACTCATCTCTTGATCATAAGTTAGGATAAAACTCACCTAATAACACAATTTCATCAGGCAACGTGTCCTGTGGAATCATGCTATGATTTCTAGTGCATGTTCCCAGCAAATGAGAAAAACATCACAACACGAAAAAGTAATGTCAAGCTAGTTTGAAAAAAAATGTTTGCTTCTAAAGGTGGCTGAAGATTAATGTCTTGTTTTAATGTTAATTGAACTGGTTAAGCCATAAGTAAAAGAGTTTGGTTTATGAGCGGTAAGTATTACTTATTATAAATCCAGAGAAACAAAAAAGCCAAAAGTGATAGAAGTTAGATTTGGCATGTTCTGAGAAGCCATGAAAAGCTCTACCAAACAGTAGAAGGCTGAATCTAGTCTGATTTTATGCCCCTCACACTCTGATCAATAAGAATTCTTTAAGACAAAACAGAACCCTATAAAACTACATACCCCAGGAAAAAATAAAAAAAAGCAAATATTTTTGCTTGAGACTTACAGTGAGAAAAAAAATAATAATTTAATTTGATATTTTCTTTATGACAGAAGTAGCCTGATGTCATGACACTAAATGTAGCCTTCCATCAGAAGGAAATGAAACAAAAGGCAACAAACTAAACATCAGTGGCTAGATGATTTTCTTAAAAAGAGAAAATGGAGAGCAGAAATGACTATGTTTCAAAAGTTCTACTCAGATAAATAGACTCCACAACTATCTGCAAAAAAGAAGGCTTAAATAAGCCCGCAATTAAATCCTATTCAGTTCCTGCTTTTTTGTTTGGGCAAAAGATCAGAGCAAATGCAAACAAGCGTGTCACATATGAACAGCAGGTCTGGCTGGTATTTAATTCTGAGGAAGACCAATACAGCCCTGCTTGTTCAGCACAGCTCTGCAAAGGCACGACTTTATTCCTCTATGCATACTTACAGAGAATATTCAGTTTTACCAAATTGGACAGAAGGGAAAAAAGAAATCCCTCAGCGACCGCTGAAGTTTTCGACAATATTCCAGTCTTCCAATTAAGTCATTCTAATACACAAGACAGCAAGGCCCGTTCAGCAGTGTCAGGAAAAGATCAAGTACTGACTCCTGCAGTGAAACCGCAATGCCCTTTTTTTGCACTTACAAAATGACTTTTCCAGGGACAAGATTCACCTCTAAACATAAGAGGGCATCTGCCAGCACTGCCTGCTGCAGAAGGAAGGTCCAAATGGCTTGAAAGTCTACCAAGGCAAGAAAATGCTAAGCCAGCTGTTCCCACAACAGCCTGTTTGCACTGAATTTTGCATTTTGCAGTGCACCCATTAAATTAATCCCAGAGCACGAGCACTAAGGGCAGATCTCTTGTTATTCCATTGGGAAAGACATCTTCTAATCAGTACAAGGTCACCAGGCCCACAGAGAGGCTGTAACAGAGCTCATAGGCATGCTCATGTGTAATAACCATCAATCCACAGATTCAGTTCTATATTTTCAGGCTGAGTTGAAAACACTCGTGGCAACAGAGACAAGGAAAAAATCCAAAACATCAAGAAACTTATAACTTTCCAAGTGTACTCTTCTGTCCTCCTACAATTGATTAAAACAAATTTAGCAGTTCTTGGATAACTGAAAGTCAGCTTAAAAAAAAGAAATGGGGATACTCACTTCTTTGAACATGCTTAATCTTGAAGCATTTATGCAATCAACTCTTTAGTAAAGAACCCTGCTTAAGATCAGTATTAGTCAAAACTAATTAAATTCCTCTAGTATTCTGTCTGGGCTGATTTTAAGTTTTAGTGTTCTCCCCTCCCTCCCACTCATTGCAGGACTGGTATGTTTCTACTTGGAGAACAGCATGCTTCTCTTTTGCTCTTTGTCTCCAATGAAGCCTGTAACAAATATGTCTTTTTGATTATTTCCCAGTTTGTGCATCAGCACCATGGATGGTGTTAGAACAGTTCTGTGAACATTTTGCAAATGAAGTGCTACCAGATGCAGCTTAATTGTGTCATACTGCAAACAAGGAGGCTTTCCTCACTACCATGGTTATTTATCATTTTACCTTGAAACACTGAAGAATCATGGCCTTTATGTCAGATCAGTAGCAAACAAGGTTTAATCTCTTTGATCCATATTGCTCATCATGGAAGCATTACAGAAACAAAATACAGAACAATGGAGAGATGAGGTCAAAAGATGACGTATGTACTTACTATTAAGAGACATTAGGAGAAAAAGGTAATCCAGAGCTCCTCACTTTCTTAATTTCAGTTCATAATTTCAGTTGCTTCCATGTCACTTAAACTCACACTGTTTTCCCTCATTTTTGAGGAGAAACCATTCTGACTGTTTTACTAACAAAGTGATATATCATGGGAAGAATAAATTACAGTGCTCTACTTCCAGATCTGGCAAAAATTCTTTCAGCAGGCTTCACACTAACATTGCCACTTGGTGTTCCATAGATAGAAGCATATGGAAGTAGAGATTGAAGCATATGGAAGCAGAGATAGAAGCATATGGAAGCAGAGCAGTCACAAGCAGTTGCAACTCTCTTTACTGTCTCTCTGGCTACATCAGAAGAGCAGTTTCTGCCCAACGTGGAAAAATCTCAGAATTTCTGGAGCCGCAGATGCTCCAGCCTTCATAGCTCTAGTTAAGAAGCAAAGGTTTAATGGATTTGATTGGGATGGAACTAACTTTCTTTACAGCAGCCCATATAGCACTGCATTTTGGATTTGTGACTAAAACAGTATTCGTAACACACTGATGTTTCGGCTATTGCTGGACAGTGCTTGCACAATATCAAGGCTCTCTCTGTTTCTCAGCAGGTAGGCTGTTGACACTTTGGTTCATACTACAAAGCTGTTGCTTTCAGCTCCGCAAATATGAGGACAGCAAAAAAAAAAAAAAAGCCAAACCCTACACCCCCAAAACCACAGACCACGAAAAAATGCTCCAGAGATAGTAAAAATAGCAAAGTTCACTGAAAAGCATTCTCAGGAAACCCAAAAAGTCTGTCTGTGAAACAGATCCAGTATCTGCCACAGCAAGAAAGCAACCAAAAGTCCAAAGAGAACCAGCTCCTGGAGCCCCGCAAAGATAGCTGGAGACCAGGTAAACCCTTAGTGTGAAAGGTCGAGGTCATCAGGCCCAAGACAAATCATCCCGAAGCAGCAAGCACATGACAGACAATGTTCACTTTTCTAATGAGAAAAGCAAGTGGAAGAACATTAGTACTCCACATGATTTCTTATTACACCAACAAGGTTCAACATTTCGTGTACACAACATGATTCTAGATGGACATTCCACCAGACAGACTAGTGATATTTGCCTTGGCTCCAACTCCATATCTAACGTACAAGAGATCCACTCCTAAAGTTTGGGTCTCAGTTCCTCTTCTGCTCCACTTCTTTAACTGGAGGGCAAGAGTCACCTTTCCTTTAGATGCTTGCCTTCTAAGCCTTGGTTGGGTTGGAGCTGCTGTCTTAACTTTCACTGGGTTCTTACCTGCATTTGTGGTAATGTCCAAACCCATAGAACCAATATATACCAGCAACTTTCTGTATATGGTGGATGTAAAATGGAGTTTGGCCTAAATGGGAACACTCTAACCCCTCAAATACTGCCTACTCCATTTATAATCTTCTTTATTCTTTATTTTTATTCGTTTCTTTGAATGCTTCTGTACTTTGTAATTCTATATAGACAAAATTCATGGAAATTTATTAACCCTTACTCTGGAGCAATGATTTTAGACTTGTGAGTTGCACTTACCAGAAACCTTCACAGACTACCATTAAAGGAACCCCAGAAGATAACTAAACAATAACAAGATTACAGGCTGAGTAATACTTACTGAAACAAAAAAAAGCAAAACAAAAAAAAAAAAAAACACCTACATACCTGTAGTAGTCTGCAAACAAAAAAAAAAGATTGTAGGTCCCTGTTATATTGCCCCTAACCAAAATCAGAAACCTCCTTGTCACAGAACACTCTCCAGCCCCTTCTCTCTCAGTTTTCATGACTGACTGATGAAACTGTGAACTGCTTGAGTTCCCTTGTAAACTGCAGTGCTTCCCTCGGCATATCCAAGTCAAGAAAATTTTCAGCCTGAAACAATAACAGAATATTTTATGGGAAAGGGAAGAAAAAGATACAAGAGCAGAATGTGCTATAAACATATTTTATTAAAATTGCATATGGAGATTGAGCAGACATTGAAAATTCCACAGGAACCATGAAATGCATAATAAATTCATACTGCATAAAGTCCTCTTCGATGCTGGAATTCTTCACATTAGTGGCAGTCTCCCTGGGGATAGATGCAGGCACAAATCTCTGGGGTTTACGTTTTTGTCTTTATTTGGATAGTTAAGTCTATTTCTTTGGAAACCCCCATTGTGTCACATTTAAAAAAACTGACTTAACCCTTTTCTGTAGAAACAAAAGGCTCTGTGTATTCCAACGTTCAGTCACAGGCTTAAAGAGAGAGTTAGCACCCGCTCTGCAGGCTTTCAATACCATCAGATTCATTTCTCCACAGGCAGCCTGATCTTTCTCCAAGTTCACATTGGTGAACATCAATGTCTTCCAGAGGTAACATCACAAAAGCAATGTGGAAAGGCACTTACTTCCTTAGCATTACTTTCAAGATCTACAGACACACGTAGGATAATAATCAAACCAAGAATGGGTAAAGAGACTAATTTTTCTTCATAAGCTACATGGTTATGCAGAAAAATTTGAAATGAGGAGTTGCTGCATGTTACACATAGGTGAAAAAAGTCAATTAAGTATGCTTAAATGAAAAGATCAGTTTACTTGTTTGAAACTGTCTAGTGTAGGACTGGTCTAGATTGCTAATATTCCTCAAACTGAAGACAATGCAACTGTTTGAATAAGAGGGAGAAAGCACATTGGTCCCCCATCAAGACACATCTTTAATTATGGAAAAGGAAAGATCAGGACATCTATGTTTAATTTTTCAAGTACATTAAACATGTGAAAAGGAAGCCTTTTTTTTCCCAGAAAACCACTGACAAGGATGTTCATTTCTTTCTGCACATCTTTTAGACAGAACATGCTGCTTTGAATTTGCATTTATATCCCAGCTATGATCACAGAAAAGGCACAATACTCTTTTGAAAGAATTACATATTACAAGATGTGGTCTTTTATTGACAGTGACTGAATGGGGCTATCCTGGAATTCTCCAGCTCACCATCTTTAAATATACTTTTCTCCAGCACATGAAGTATTTGACAAGAAGTGCTCACAACATAAATGAAGGACATCCCTGAACCAAAAGCTTATATGAAAAGGAAAGTTGTTTTAACAGTTCATGAAAATTCTGTACCCAATCTCTGTATCAGATTGACCTTTATGAGATTTTTTTTTCCTTTGTGTAGAGGGAAAAATGACCAAACTACTACAAGTAAAATAGCCAAGAATGTTTACAAAGAAAAACTTTAAACTTTTAAAGTTCTTTGCAAAGCCACTTCACTGTGGAGCTCAGAAGTGTGCATGTATTTAAAAATACTCAGAGCAAAACAGCAAGAACTATGAAGAATCACTGCCATTCTCAGTGTCTCTAACTACCAAGTAAGGCAAACAGATTTTCAGTTTTCAGAAAGAAGCAGTATTTTTCCTTGAAGAAATAACGAACAAAGGAGTTATTTATAACTGTCTCTAATGGAGGAGTGTCAATAATACTGAGCATTTTGCACTGTACTTCTGATGTTGACTCTGATGGCATATTTATTGCTCTGCTGTCACATAGTGTGATAGGAAATTTTTGCTCATATAATTATAACACTGAATCTTTCAGACTGTATCCTAGTTTAAATATAAACTCTAACTGTGCTAAGCCTTTTCCTAGTGGAAAGTTATGCTTAAACATGATCTTGTCTCAGATTGCCTTCATTGTTTGGAAACAATTGAATCAAATGATCAAAATATTGCTTTTCACAGGTCACAGATGAACCCAATGTTTAAGGGTCAAGGAGTGTCTTCTCCTTCCACTTAAGCCTTTGAAAAAGCTGTCGATAAAATCAAATTAATAGTACAAAAGCCTTAACGTCTTCTCTCTCTCTGAGGAGCATGCCTGAAATCAGAGAAATGTTTCCATGTTAGAGGAGTGGGTTTGTCTTCCTGAACAAAATGTCATGTTTTGTGTAAAATAAAATGCACCAACAATGTTCAGGGAATATTAACACACGGATACTGGTGTGTCTCATCTGTCTCATAACAATTATTCCAAGAAACTTTACTACCCATCATTACAGAAATAATTGATTTAGACCACAACAATTCAGACACAGGTCATCTGGGTGGAAAGCCTGGAGATCTGCAGGTGTTCAGCAAAAACTGAAAACTCACAGCTTAGATTGCAAGTCTTTTACTTGCAGTTATAACTGACATGATGAGATGAAAATAAGTGGGTATGGCCAAAATGTTTGTATTCTTCTCATACGATGCAATTTAGAGTGATAAGTGTAGGACTCCACAGACAAAACAGCTTTGTTTGCAGAAAATAAATGCAAGATTTGGGCACTATTTCCACTCTGCTGAAGTTTATACTGAAACTGCTAATTTTTTTTTCTCCTTTTATACATACACAGGTAGCATTCTGACTACAATCATACTTCAAAGCATTGTGTAGTTGGATTTTAACATGAAGGTCAGGTGACAGTCCTTATACTGAATCCAAGGCTCCTTGAGTTTTATGGCATATAAAATCTCTATATTCTCTGTTTTTAGTTGGAGCCATTTACTGCCTAAGAATTCCAGATGTGGCTTGAAAGCAGTGTTTTCTAGCTTTCAGTGTAGTTGCCTTCCCCCCTCAACTTCAAAATGATATCAAGATGAAGTTTCTAGGGCAAACAGCTCTGGAAATGTTGAAGGCATGATTCTGGTTCATGCATATATATACACTCTCATAAAGAAGAAAAAAGTTATTTTAATAAAGACTAAATAATGAAAAGGGATACAGGTAAAAAAAAAAATCTTAATACTACAAGAGCAGACAGACCTCGCAGGAGACACAAAGAAAACCCTTCAACGGACACTTCAAAAGCCTAGTAAAAATCCAGCTATATTCATAATCAAGAAGTTTTTTGTGAAATGAGAAAGCAAATTTAAAAGAGGCCCTGCCATTCCAGCCCTCGGGCCTTCTTCAAGGTAAAACAACACAACTGAGCAGAAACATCAGCATAGTCTTCCTTTAAAACACGTTTACCTGACACATCTTTGGCTGCTGGCAAGGAACTCTCTCATCCAACAAATTGGCCACTGAAGGCTTTAAATTTACCTTCGGCAACCTAGCTTCTCAGCTCCATCTTGTAAAAAACTCTAAGCATGAAAAAGTTTTGGTAAGCAAGTTTCTGAGATCAATAAAAAACAACAAAATACTGATTCTGAGCTATCAGTTGCTTTCATTCCAGCGTTTAATCCAGCCAACTCCAGGCTGAAGCCCCTATTATTTTACAGGTGGTAGTGAAGGATTCTGTCAGGTCTGAGGAGTAGAATACCATAACTATACATTTCTTACTAGTGTTCAAGCATTCAAGCAAGTAAATCCCATTCCTATAGATGGATAAACAGACATGCATGGAAAGTTAAATGAAGATTCAGTTTCCATCTTATTTTTTCCTGTGGATTCTCCTATACTAAGTGAAGAAATAGTTTTCCCTTTCCCTGTCTTTGGAGATGGTGCCATAGATGCAGTAAACTTATCTTCTGACTCATAGGGAAGCAGAGATGAGAGTTTTTTGTGTTCCTACAGTGCCTAGCCCAAAAGCTTAAAGGTTCATGACCAGAGATACAAGGGATGCTGTGTGTGTAAATACTCCAAGTGACACACACACCCTTGTTTTTGAAGCTGTCAGTGTTTACAGGGAAAGTTAATAATACATTGATTAGCAACTTCAATCCACCAGGAAGGTAAAAGGATGTGGAATACTCTTAATCTTTGGTCAGGATGCTCAAAGTTATTTTTATTCTTTTTGTAGCACAGAAAGGCAGTTAAGTTTAATCCTGTGTGTGACTCACCTGTGGAACTTTTGGAAATTAAGGAAATATGAAATGCAAGGGAGGTCCACCTCAAGGCAACTGCAGTATTGGCTACAGAGCTCATGTAGTCCTGTTCTCTTTCCACTACCACCATCACTGCCACGCCAAGACATCCACTCATTTCCCCCCCTCCTGACTTCTACAGAATTATTCCAGACGTAGTTAACTCCCAACTGCATCTAAAAATAACTGTGACCTAGTCTACATTTTCCATTTCGCACCTCTGACATATTACTGAGTTGTCAGTGCTCAGGTCTCCCATTGAAAGAAAAATATCAAGCAGAAGTCAGCATCCTCAGCATTCATCTACTATTTTTAAATCACAACCAGTGGATCCTTACTTGGAAGGCTACCCTGAATACTCCTGTCAGTCTAAAACAGGGATAACAGGAGCTCACATAGGAAATCAGAATTCTCAGCCATGAGGTTCTTTAGAAAAAACTTGCCTTTTTCTTAAATTGCTCATAGGTACTGCAGGAATCAAAGTCATCTGGAATTAATCATTTCACCTAGGAGAGGTAGTAATTTTGTACCATTTATTCAACCCCAAGGACTAGGGTTTGGTAATCTCCACCTACCTCATTAATCCTTTTATTTTGGAAAGATGGGTCCAGATTGTCCTTGTATCACCATACGGATTGAGGGTGTTACTTTCATACACCACACGCCAATACATCAGAAAGATCAGCCAGAAGTGAACAATCATCCTGAGACTGTATAAAAAGTGCAGGATAATAGCCATAAATTATCCTGTGCAAAAGTAGCAGGTAAAGAACCATTTATAAGGTAGATCAATGTAGAGACTGAAGGTGGGAGGCAGGGGGAACACTTTTTGACATTTTTCACCTTATTGAACAGAGTAAAACTCCTGTTGACTGTTAAAGCAAAACGACTTTTAGAAATAGGACATACTTGGAAGTTTAATTTTGCTGTTCTTCATAAGAAAAGAACACAAGTAACTGCTTAGATTCATAATTCATGTACATATCAGTATTTTTCCCGTAGAAAGGAGTTGCTTTAGGAACTGAAGAAATGAGACAATGGAGCTTTTTATTCTCCCAGCTGGAAAGTTAGGTCCTGCTTGTCCTCGTATCCATCACATGATTCACAGGTATTATTATTTTTGTATGGCATGTTCCTGGGGTCATTGCTCCTTGGTGACAGAGCAGGTGTGGGACCAGGTGTTGGGTACAATAACCATTACCTCATTAGTCCTGTTGCTGCCTCCTGGAAGACACCCAACGGTTGTCTCAGAAGAGCCTCAAATGCCACAGCACCCTTAATGAAGTTGAACCTACTGTTAAAAACAAAATGTTAGGGCTGCCCAACTGACAACACTACCCACTGGGATAAGGCAGTGAAAATACAAAGGCAGACAGACTGGCAAAAGAATAATTTCTGGGGTAGCCCTTTCCTGTGAGTACAGCTTCCTTAAATAAGGCTGCTGCAGACCGGAGGAAAAATTTGAACTCTACAGTGAAAACTCATATGATACAGGAAAATATTGTTGCATAGAGCAAGTCCGGCCCACAAATCGACCAGATGCTCCTGTTCTTAATCAGCATTATGCTGGGAATGCCGTGGGTGCTGGCTTAAAAGTTAGAATAAACCTGAAGTTTCTTCAGTGCAGAGCCTTGCAAGGAATGCTTTCCAGAAGCACTGCAACAAGGCCTCAGCAGCAAACCAGCTAAGCAGGAAAACCATATCTGCTTGTTATCACTGTATTAATTTGCTGGAAGGCTTTCCTGCTTCTAAATTAACAGGAGGATTCACATCCATGGTCACCACTCCAACTTGTTTTCAAGACTTCATATAGCATATACAGCATTTTCAAAACATTAACTTTTGTAGACTTTCACCTGTGTTTGCTATTCTGCCAAAATATTTTTATTATCTTTCATCATAGCTAGCTGAAGAATCAAACCTGACAGCAAAGAGTCCATGCTCCAACTTCCAACAGCAAATCATTTAGCAGCTGATAACTCTTGTTCACCTTCATAGTTAAACTTGAAATTTTGCATAAACAGCTGCACACAGATGAACTCTTTCTTCTGGATTTCACACCTCCTACGTATTGATACAATCTAAAAAGAAAGCCAAGGCTGAAGAAAATCTGTTTGGCAATCCTGAATAAGCTTTACACTACCAAAACACAGTCTCAAGTAATTGCTGTGGTTCACTACTAAACATGCCTCTTTTCCCAATTCTGCCTTACTTTCTATCAGAGGTAGGAATCCGATTCAAAGACACTTCGTACATCTCTTCAGAGACAGAGGAAGAAAAGAGAAGGAACAAATTCTCAAAGCATTTGTCTTAAACACTACTGTGAACAAGGAAACAGACCGCAAGTGGAATTCATCCCATTCATTACACAGGTGCCCTCATCACAACCTTCCCCCACCCAAAAAAAATATAGATGAACATATGATTCCTGCAGGCTCAGTAGCAGGCCAGTATCGACATTCTAAAAGCAATTTTGAGCTGGTTCCTCCCATATTCACAGTTTAACAACAGAAAAGTAAGTTTCTGTGAGAAGGTTATGAGACAATTTCTAGCTAATAGGCTAAGACGGGTTACAACTGTTCCACTGATTACCTGCAAATGCTTGTAAAGATCCCAATAGACCAGCATTACTATACACTTAAAGAAGTGCTTTACTTTTCATTTTTTAATGTTTTCCTTTAGCAGTTAATGTTTCATATACTGAATTAATTTTTGAAGAATCCTAGAAGAACAACGTATCCTTTGTCTTTCAAGCAAGCAAAGCTGAACCAAGAAAAGGAGATTACTCTCTGGTGACCTTGAAAAACAAACAGAAAATTAACCTCAGGACTAAGTATTTGTACCACAGGAAATGCCAACATCTAAGGATTATTTTTATTTTTATTGCAATAATTAAACATTAATTCAAGGCTGGTCTGCCATACTTTTTTAAAGTTGTGGTAGGCTGAGCATGTATCTTGAACTAAAAACTGTCAAGTTATATCAAATGAAATAAAGCATTCCTTACTGACACCTATGTCAACAAGAACATTTTTAAAAAAAATCTGGATTAGTTACGAAAATGAAAACTAGAGATTTTCTTTTTTTCATTACTTTGCCATCTTTACAGGTCCACAGCGGAAGAGAATCATCAGGCAACTCAATGAACTCCAAAACTACACAAAGAAAGCAAAAAAGTTTAATTATGCTACATAAAAGGCTTTGCTTTTTGATTACATATAGTGACAAATTAACGTTAAGTGCTCCTGGAGATGATGATAAGACAAAGATGAGGACACTTCCATGGATGTTTTAAAACTTATTTACTTTTTCAAATTATAGATAATCTATCCATAATTAAGGATCTAACCATTACATTTTCTCCTACAAACTACTAAAAACAGAGACTACCCAGCAGTTTAAATAACATATGAAAAAAGCTGCATCTATTTAACAGCTGCAGAACCCCTAGGACATAGGCAGTAAAATATATAAAAAAAAAAGACAAGAGTTAAAAATCCTACTGCAAGAATATTAACTGTAATAAAAGAGAAGACATTAAAACCAGCAGCTAGTTAGGTGCCAGGACATAATAGAACCCATAAGGACAGGCAAAGAATGATGCTAATTTAGGGAGAAAGATTCTGTTTTCAGAGAAGAACTTCCTGACAGACACCACAACAAAGCAACATGAACGGTGACTGTGTGGTCCCCTTCTCGTAAATAAATCAGGCGTCAAAGGTTGATCTGCAGTTAATAACAGGCCTAAGCCTTCTCCAAGGACTTGTAGTATTCTGTCAGCACAGTCCAAGCCTTAGGAGCCATGAAGCCTTCCGGTGGATTTTGTCCTTCTCGAGCCAGCTTGCGCATGCGGGTCCCTGATATGAATTCAAAGTCTTCATGGCTGAGAGAGTAGGTGTGGGACAAGGGGGGAGAGAGAGAGAGGAGCAAGGTGGGGGGGAGAAAGAACATGTTTTAAAAGCAGGCAAAGTTGCTTATATTCCTTCTGATTTCTTGATACTTTATACATTTATTCTTGTGAATACAATGCTGTATAGCAACTGTCATTTCCAGACATTTGGCCTGCAATGCAAGTAAATCTCTACAACATACACCCTCTACAATATCCAGCTTAAGTAACTCCTTCATGGTCCAACTGATCTCCTGTGGATTGAACTGTGTTTTCCATCTAGCCTGGCTCACTCTCTGTGAGGAAACAGAGAACCATCTCCTCCACCTCCTGTCTCAGCCCTCTGCCAAGCAACAGCAACCATCCTATTTTGCACCTCACTCTGCCACGGCAGCAGACCAGCCCTGTGTGCTGGCTGAAGGCAGTCATTCCAGTGCTGGTTGAAGAAGGTCATTTCAGTGCCACTAGAGAATTTGAAAAAACAACATTGCACAAAAATCTTAGTGAAGGACAGTTTGCAGAACAAAGTAAAAGCCTCAGAGTCTTGAGGCAAGCTCCAAAGCTTCTGCGGCTGGGCCACAGAAGCCACTGAGCATGCACATACATATATATGCATATCAGTAATGTGGCACATACAGTCCAAAATAAAGGAAAAAGCAGGGGAATAATAAAAATACCTTCCCCTAAAGATGTTCTTCCCTAAAAACCAGAATTAATCTGGACAAATGCACAAGTGAACCCAGATCAGGATTGTCTATCATGGTCAACATGACAATCTAAACTAATACCAACTTCTCAGGTATTTGGTCATAAGCAGCAAAATCTCCACGAGTTAAACTCTTACTCCTCACAGGACTGAAAGAGTAAAAGCAAGACAAGAATGCCAGAGTTCTACCAAATGCTCCAAAGTAAAAGTTATTTATTCTTAAATTAATTTTACTTACGCCATTTGCTCAATTTGCAGCATGTATGCATTACTCCTTTACTTGACTGTTTGAAATAAAAGCCAAGTATTGATGCCTTAGATAGAAACAAGAGCCAAGTGTGCGCATCAGAGGGCAGAACTTGGCTTTAAGTGCTGAGCTATGCTCAGCAGGGTATGGGAGTTAGCAAGATGCAGAAAGCATTCCACAGTTCCCTTTCACAAAACCACTAGCCCCATAACTTTTTGATTTGGATTTTATACATTTACACAGCAGCACTGCCATACATGCTCTTTTCTTATTGCTCTCAATTCAGGCCTGTGGGTTCCTTAAATGTCACAACAAAGCAAAAAATCCTACTGTGCTTCAATTCTGCAAAATATAAATTACACAAAAATGAAAACTTAAAGTTGATGTAAGCCCATGGGAGAAAAAGTTATGTCACTGCTATTTATAATGCCTGAAAACTTGGTTCCTTGGCAGGGAAATGCCTACTGTTCACTAACACTGTTTGAAGGTAACTTGCGTTCTTTGCAAAGAACTATTTCTATAAAATACATGTGGGGAAGTGATAAGCCTCGTTAATTCTAGCAAAAAAAATACTAAGCCTTCAGATGATCAGGAAAAGAAGAGTAAAGCAAGTGCTATAAAGTTTCTACATGTGTGGTTTTCTTCAGTGTGGTAGCAATACCAAAGTTCGAGCACTAAAAAAATGTCATCTGCTTTATCCCCTCCTTGCCTGTTAAGTTTTCAGAAAAACATTCAATTTCCTCCTGTGCCCCACAAGTGAAATAAAGGTACTAAGACCATAAATTTAAATATGCTCTATATGTTTGCTTTAATAAGACCCCCAATTCCTTTAGCTTGCTCTTAACCCTAGTTTCATAAAAAGCAATTCTAGGAATTGAAGATATCAAGAAAGAGAGAAACATGGAAAAAAGCTAGAGAGATCTACAGAAACTATAAGAAAAGGGAAAAAAAACCATAAGCAAGGATCACTTAAGTAGCATACTACATTAAGCATCTGATAATGTTTCTAGAAATATTTCAAAAATACTAGTGAAGAGTGCAGAAGTACTAATGATGTCTTCTCATCTTCCCAAACTTCTATTTTAAATGGGTTTTCTTAAAAAAAAAAATTACCCTAATTAGTAATCACTAAAGTGACTCACGTGGAGCTTTGTCAATATATACAGCACGTTGAAACAACACAGTTATTTTTGCCTTTTTAAAAGATTACCAAATTTGCAATTTTATTGTTTCCAGTTTAATCTCCGCTTTCATACCTCACGAGTATTTGAATAACCGCTCAACACTCTTTGTCCTTACTAATGGTAAAAATCAAATCTCTTGAATATCAGAAACTGGTATTTCCACTAAGCAAAAATACCTTATCAGTTCTGGCACTGTAGAGTCATGTGAGTCATGAGCCATTTTGAAATAAAACATGTCAGTATGAGTAGTTTGCTTTGGTGGAAAAAGAAACCAGAAAGAAGAGTCAAGTAATTTTGTTCACAGTGAATTTTGAGGATGTTAGGAGTTGCTCTACATAAAATGGATTTAAGCAGAATGTGAGAGGGGGAATCATTTGACCATTAAAGCTGCTATAAAATATAAATGCCAAAGCCACCCAAATTCCATTCTCAAGAGTGATTTGGAATGACTCTCAATGAAACTTAACCCAAGCCTTTTCTGAGCATGGGATTTAAGTGCCTTTGAAATTTTTATTCAGTGGCTGCTGGAATTAGTCTTCTTGGAGCCACACTGTATGTCAGTAAATGCTTTTAACATTGATTTGACCTTTTACTACCAATTGAGTTTGACTCGTATTGACATAATATTTGGTGTCAATGCAATTAAAAGCATTCTGCAAAAGAAAGATGAAAAAAAAAAAGGCAGAAATAAATGCACAAGGAAAGCTTGTCAACAGAAAACCAGGCTTGAAACATATTACATTGAGACTGGTATTTGCTGCATGGCACAGCATCCTAGAATCCTATTGCACTCACAGTGTGGAAAAATCCTTACGTACACACACTGTGAAAACTCCTTACTTATGGAGGACAGGGCCAGGAAGACAGAAATTACACCACTTTGCTGTGCTCTCATACATCTAGTAAAAAGGAGAGAAGGAATCTTCTCTTGCAATTCAGATTGTGCCCTCCTTTCACACACAGAGATATATATAGATATATAGAGAGATACATATATATACATGCATACAAGACATACACACACCCACAGGTGCACAAGATACTATTTAACATTTGGAAAGCAGTGATTTACTCAGAATAAAAAAGGAACAAATTTGTGCTGTTAATTAATCTTCAAACTATTCACAATAACTGAGCAGACTCAAAGGACAGTAAAAACCGTGCACAGAAGATTAACAATTCATTCACCAGTTCTCTCCTTTCTTTCATTTACAAAGACTAACATTTTTATCTGTTAAATGGATTTCCCTTTTTTTTGGGGGGAGGCATTCAGTAGTTAATTTTTACTGGAATACCACAAGTGACCCCAGCAACAATGACAGCTCTTTATGCTTTGTTATGAGCCCAAACACTCTAAGAGCAGCCTGTGAGGCTAAGATTTCAATGACCTTACAGTTCTTGTGGCAAAACAAAGAAGTTATCACCAGTTTGCAAGTGGGAAATGACTGCATGAAGATGTTCACAGTCCTACAGGAAACCTCTGCTGTATCTCTGAGGGGTCAATACAGTACCTTAATAGAGTGACTGAGGAGAATATTTTTTCCACTTCAACAGTTATTCCCTACAGGTTTAATCTAAGTATAAAATACATTACATAATCTATTATTCACTTGGGAGCACTAAAGATCAGTCATAATGTTGGGAACCCTAACCTTCTGTTAGGGTACCTAGCACTGTGCAAATGATCTTCTTTGAATTCCCATTCTCTCTGGAGGGTAATATCTGGTGCTCCGAAGGTCTTAAGAAATTACTCTTAACTACAAACTCACGATAAAAGTACAGACCATTCACAGTTTTGCCTAGAAATAAAAATATGGTTTTTGGAAACAAAGATATGGATACAAAACAATAACATAATTTATTCACCGTGGTCTGGCTTCAAAACGACTGCCACGTTCTACTCAGCTGGTAAACTTTAGATCCAAGTAGTTCCTAGGACAATTCACAGCCTCCTTATCTGGGATTCAGTCCTTTAACAACTCACCTTCTCTCACTTCACATTTCCTGAACAGCATTTGTCATGAAGTGAAATCTAATCTTCTGAACTGCTGTAGTATTTCAATATATCCAAATTATGTTCTAATATCAACTGAGAAATCACATTTCACATAGCTAAATTAAGGCAGACAGTCAAGTGTGCTTATCTCAGCTTCTTACTATCACCTTAAAAATGAGGTATCACACCAAACAAATTTTGGAACAGTATGTGCTTAGGTGGAACAGCTGTCCTGTAAGTAAGACTTGATAGTATTAAAGCAGTCTTGACAACCATATTAAAGGTCCTGGGAATAAACTATATGAAGTCAAAACCTCTCCTCTTCACAGATACCCATGCTTCATTCATATTTTATAGAAAGTATGCTCCAATAACCTTAACTTATGGGTTTCTTTTAGCCAAAATTATCTCATCAGTTTTCTCTTTCAGGACAAAAAAAAAATAAATACTCCATTTTTCCAGACACTGCTGTGGCTTTTTAATTGCCAGACTAATTTCCTTTCTTAATTGAGTTTTTTCTCAGCAGCAGTCTGTGGCTGCATTTTATAGGACTGATTTTCTGTAAAGAATTGGGAATCTCTGCTCACCCAAACAACTATTATTATTAAGCCACCAATCCCAAATTACACTTGTCTGTGGTAACTGAGAGGCCTTTTTGGCTGAAGAAACACACTAATATTTTTCTGAAGGGATTTCAGCATTGGGCAGAGATTTTTGGGTGGTGATGGTGTTTTTTGTTGGTTGCTTGGTTCTTTGGTTGTTTAATCTTTACACTTTAGTATAATAGTGGTTCACAGATCAGAAGTTCATTTGGAACTTCTCCACAGGCTTCCTTTCCTTGCTTGCCACAGGAAGCCACCCTATAGGCTTCCTTTTTGCATTTGAATTTGCCCAGGAGTTCCTTGTTCATCCAAAATCATTTGGACAAGGAAGTTATCAACACATTCCAGGAACCTCCTGGCTTGCTTATCCCTCCAGCAGATATCAGGGTGGTTGAAGACCCCATGAGGACCAGGGCTTGTGAAGGTAAGACTGCTCCTATTTGTCTATAGAGGGCCTCATCTGCTCAGTCTTCCTGGTCAGGTGGTCTGTAGCAGACCCCCACTATAATGTCACCTGTCCTTTCCCTCCCTTTAAGCCTGACCCATAAGCTCTCAGTCGGAGTCCCATGCACTTCAACTGGTCATTGACATAGAGGGCAACACCCCCTCCCTGTCCCTGCTGCCTGTCCATCCTAAAGACCCTGTATCCTTCCATTCCAACACTTTAGCCATAGGAGCCATCCCACCACGTCTCCATGATGCCAATGAGATCATAGCCTTGAAGGCATGCACATGTCTTTTACTCCTCTTGTTTATCCCTCATGATACTTACGCTTGCATAGAGGCACATAAATTGGGCCCCAATGAAGCTGACTTACAGGTTGGAATTCCTTTGTGCTGCTTTTCAGGTGCTCTGCCTGATGACCTGTGATTCTTCTCCAGGCTCTGGGCATCTATTGCTGGCACTGCCATCAAACTGGTAGGAGTGGGATGGATCAAGGTTCCCCTCCCCTGGCAACATTAGTTTAAAGCTCTCTTCCCCAGTTTGGCAAGTCTATGACCAAAGATGCCCTTCCCCTTCTCTTACAGATGGACCTCATCAGTCCCCAGTAGACCAGGTTTCTCAAAGCAAAAAACTTGTCAGACATCCTTCTGGCTGTTGGATTAAGCTTTTGGTAACCTCTCACCACTAGCCAAAGATTCAACCCCCCATCATCCTCATGGCTTAGGATTGCCTTCAGAAGCAGAAAGACAATTCACTAACATCAGCAAAGAGCCCAACTGCAATAACTTCTGCACATCTTTGCTGCCAAGCCAGGTGTGGGTCCAACTCTGCCAAATCAGAGAGAAAACCCAAGACAGCAGATGGTGTTCATTATGGCTTCTCACAAGCACCTTCCCCCACAGACGAGGCTAGGAGGCCTTGAAAGAAAGAGATGACCACTCCGGGAGAGAATAACTACTTACAGCAGAGTTAAGACGCACAGCTCAGCTATAGCTCAGTCCAAGGGAAACCCACTTGCCATAACCTTCCATGCATCCATTAGTGATGTAAACTCTTGAATTGCCTAACTGTCAAGTTTCCAAGCCTCAAAGAACTGAGAGTCGTGCAAGAGTCACCCATTTCCAAAACAAGTCAGAGCAATGCTTCTATGCATACAAGCCCCTTCCTCACATTTTCATGCGGCCTTTTGCACTAGGTCAGTGGTAAGCTCAGGACAGATTTCCACAAACATCACTATTTCACAGTCAAGGGTCTTCCACCAGCACTGATCCTCTTATATTTCCAGACAATCCGCTATTCCCTGCCATCCTCCTTCCAGAGTCAAACACCACATGGCCCAGGAGTCTGCCACATTTTCAGCGTCACACAGACTATCATGAAATGCAGCCAGCTGAACCCACCCAAGCTCTCACTGTCTGGAGCCTACCACAGTGTTCTGTCTGTGGCAAGCAGGAGCAACGATGACTCTCTCTTCAGGGAGTCTGTGTGTGTCTGCATTGCCATCTAGAGGATTGCTGCCACACTCCAGTCCACCCTGTCATTTACAAACATTCTCTAGGGAAGGACAGGACAAAAGGTCTTAGATTCTGACAGCAGCAGGGCAAAACTGTGCACTATTAGCAGCATGGTCTTTTTTTCCCCAAGACAGTGACAGAAACAGAAGAGAAATGCCTCAAATCAAAGGGTCCCCATGGGCATGATGAAAGGATAATAGGGTGCACACAATGCCATCTGTGACAAAAGGCAAAACCTGTTACCACAGAGATTATTTTTGTCATTTGCGCTTGCTAATGACAGAGGTACAATTTTAATCCCCTTAATCTAAATCAAATTTATCCTGCTAGGAGAACAGTATCAACGACCAGAGAATCAATATTCTTCTACAAAGATTTTCTGTTCTGTGCAATGGGAATTCCAGCCTCTCACATTGCTACTCCCCTTCCATTCTAACTTATTAAGAAGTGACACACCAGTAGAACTCTTCCACTTAAGTCTTTGTGTATTTCTCTTCTAAAACCTCTTGAATTACTTGGCCAACCAACAGGACAAATACCCACAGCATCTACTACAACAGCCTTTTGAAACTTATGTTACAATGTATACAGGTTTGCATAAAACTAGCAATATTTACATCACAAGCTAGTTACTGTGCACAGCAATGAGGACTTTCTAGACAAGTCTCAAATAAGGAAAGGCAAAAAGGTAGTGAGGTGTTCAACAGCTAGCTAAAAGGCAATAATTTTAGGAAAATACCTTTGTATCATGTATACTAGGGAGTATCCTTCACCTCTGATTTTATTCCTCCTAATGAAAATACCATATGTATCAGGGCACAGCTATGATCTGATGCTACTGTCCTTAGCTTCACTTGAGAAAAAAAAACCTCCTGCAATGCTACCCAAAAGAGAAGCTTCCCTGCACTAAGAAGAACCTTATACTGGAATGCTGCCTATATGGGAGGGAGGAGGAAGGAAGAACAACATCAGCAAACTACAACTGCTAAATAAGCCTCCCTGATTAGCTTCTATTTTAAAACATCTGCAATGGAGCAAATCATCAAATTTTTAAACACATATGGATGTCGTAGAGTAATGCACAGTGAAACTATTGTAATTCTTGTAAGGTTTCAACAGACTTGCCATTATAATGCTGCTTATGATTTCCAAACAACAGAAGAGCATACCATAAAGTTATATTTAGTTATGTAAGAGAAAAACAACACTTTGCGGCTTTTAAAAATAAAAGCAGACTAATTCAGGTACTTAGAATTTACTGCTGAAATATAAAGCAGTTACAGAACTTACAAACAAGATTAAGCAAGCACACTATCTACTAATAAGCGTAATTCATGGCAAGAAAGACACTAACTGCTGAATAAAACTTGTTGGTTGATTGTCACAAGCCACAGAGACATCCCTGGAGACTTTTATACTCAGTGTAACTGCAGAATAAGCAGCTGAAGAACAAGAGATAAGATGGATTAATTTTTACAGATCAATCCATCCCATGCTGAGTTCATGCTTTCAAAGATGAACTGTGTTGTACAGACATACTTCTTCAGTTAGAAGCAGTATGAATCAATCAGAATATAAAAAAAATACAAGCTTTTTTTAGAAAAACATCGTGCTCAACAGTTTGCATTTCAGTACTAAATTAAAATGCAGTTTGATGTAAAACAAAAGTACAGTTCAAAAATTTGAATGAAGAGGTTCAAACTAAAATGACAAGTCAGCCTCCCAGTCCCACTCATTGGCACCACAGCAACACATACAGGGAGTTTTTGACTCCACTATGCCACACGAGTAAAAAATAATATTGGAACAAGCAGAAAGTAAAATTACCTGTCCTGTAACTGGATAAAAAAAAAAGAAAAGAAAAAACAAAACAGCTGAAAACACTGGGACATACAATGGACTTAGGGCGTCATTTCGCATTATTGCTAAACAGAGCAAATAGCTATTTCTCATGCTCTCTGGTCCGCTGTTCTCTCCTTGCTGCACTCTCTCATTGTTTCTCTTCCATCATATCTGATGCATACTGGACACCCAAGAAGCATATTTAGAAAGACAAGCCAGCAGAAAGGTAATCTTACGATCATAATAAATAGTAATATTTTTCTGTGGATTTAGCAATCTGTGCCAACATGTTCCAGAATTAGAAAAACTCCACTACCTGGGAGGAAAAGGGGAGCTTCCAGTGGCAGCTAAAGTTGGATCAGGCTAGTTGTGCTGCGAAACTGCACTCAAATCATGCTGAAGTCAAGTTGCATTCATGACCTAAAACCACAGCTAAACACTGCTGTCTTTGAGCAATATTAATTTAAAACAATTTTTTTTTATGTGTGTGGGGGGTAAAAGGCAGCTATTGCTCAAAAAGTCTTAAAACAAAAATACAACTTACTGATCAGAGTCATAATAATCCATGCACTTCTTTTTCTTATTATAAGCTGCAACTCTGAAGGGTACAATTTCCAGTGCTCGGAGGCCTGGAGCCATTGTCAACACTTTAGCACCATGGGTTGGTTCATACAGATCTTTCCCAGTGTCAGGGTGTGGCATCCCTGCTGGATCTCGCCCTACAATGTAGAAGTTAGCTCCTGCAACCATCCTTGATCTGCAGTGCCACTGAACCTACAACAGAGACAGGGAAAAACAGTTAATAAAATAAAACCATCAAAATATGACCCTTAAAACACGCACGCATTGTATAATTAGCTTTTTTTTCCCTAATCAGATACGATTTTTCACGATGGAGCCACAACAAAAGCAGCAGAAGCAACATGTGATGAACTGACCACAACCCCCATTCCCTGTCTTCCTGTGCTGCTTGGGGGGGGGGGGGGAAGGTAGAGAATTCGGGAGTAAAGTTAAGCCCAGGAAGAAGGGAGGGGCAGAGGGAAGGTGTTTGATTATTAGGTTTAGTTTCTCATTATCCTACTCTCATTTGATTGGTATTCAACTAAATTAAATTAATTTTCGCCAAGTCAAGTCTGTTTTGCCCATGACTATAATTACCAAATGATTTCTCCCTGTCCTTATCTTGACCCACAAGCCTTTTGTTATATTTTCTCTCTCCCTTGTCCTGCTGAGAAGGAAGAGTGACAGAGCAGCTTCGGTGGGCACCTGACATCCAGCCAGGATCTACCCATCACAGTTACAAGCACAGAGTGGGCCATACACATCAAATTCCAGCACACCACAGCAACCAGCAGAGTACTTTCTGAAACTATTCTAGCATAGTTAAGAAATTTAAGTTTCATGTTGTCATTTGGATAACAGCAAGAACCAACTCAATTTTGAACAAGTGAAGCTATTTGACTAAGACAATTTAGAACGTAAACCAAATGTTTAGACATAAAACTAGCAGCTCTGGTCCCATTTCTTTACATTCATACTACTTCAGAACATATTTACTTTCCTATGCAGGTGAATTTATTGCATTTTAATACAGAATTTTCCCTTATAGAACTGTTTCTTCTCTTCCCAGGTAATTACCAGGCATGTTAAAAATACAAAAATGCTAAACTGATGCTTAAGAAACATGTCTATTAAAATATTTAGAGACTGGAAGGTCACATCCAACCTGTAGATAAGCATACTAACAGCTGCTTGTTGTCCTGTAAAGCGCTTGTGCTACAGAAATAAATCTGGTACCAATGTCTTTTAAGTGACCTATGGAAAATGACTGAAGGAAGTGTCTCTTTTATTACTTGGCTATAAACATTATTGTCACGCTGTACTCTGAGGTCACTGGAAATACCATATAGGTTAGGAGAAAACTCTTCAGAATAAGGATTGTGGATTTTGTTCCTCCTCATACGCTCATGAATACAAGACTGAAGTAGATTTCTGTTAATTCTCGCAAAAGGTCTATGGGGAACAGTACAAGGCTCCCTATAGTAACTCACTTACATGCCTCAACTAGATCTGGGCTACAGTCTTTCCTGTGGACTGAAAGGCAGTGCAAGCTCTGTTTGATCATTAAACTGGCCAACAGAAAATAAGCGACATCTGTCTAATTCAATTCCACAGGTGACACTGCCTATCTATCAAAAAGCTACCACAGAGTTAGCCTCTTGGGCCTGGCCAGAATTTGAACTTCCTGTGACTCATGGAGGGAGAAAGATAAAAAAAAGAAAGAAAAGAAAAAGAAAAAAAAAGTAATGACATGGAGAACCAATATCCCCAAAAGGAACTGCCCTCAAATGAGAGCATTTATTCTCTCTGCTGCTTCCCACAAACCTCTAGAGATTCCAAACCAAGACCTGGCTTCTAAATAAAATGTTGCCAAAGAATTATTTCATGCAAAAGCCTCGAAACAATTCTCTCTGATTTAAGTTTGCCAAAAAATAAACAAAGCCTTTTTTTTTTTTTCTAATTTGTGTATAGACCTCCAACATACAAACTTTTTGCTCAACAGTCATAAAACTTAAGTATCTTAACATGCCAGAGAACTACTTGGTATGCTAACAGATCTTGTAATTCCTTCTGAAAATGACTGTAAAAAAAAAAAAAAAAAGGAAGAATTAATTAATTATTATAACCTTACAATTGTAAAAAAAGGAGCATGTAAACCCAATATTGTCTCCCACCATTTCCAGCAAAATCCTCCAATACAGAAGTTTCTTCATAGAAGAATGTCTTGTTTGATGACAGAGGGAGCCTTTACAGTCTGGTTTACCAAGGAAAATTAGTCTCCTCTCTCTCTTAAAAAACCCACAATGCAGAAACATCAGGCACAGCACAAAACACTTTAGTGCACTTTCAAAGGGGTTTTGTTCTGTTTAAAGTCTCGATGTATTTACCTCAGTTGGTCCAGCATACATCATGGGGGAAGGGAATATAGCCACCACTGTTGTTTCTGGATTCAAGACTCCCTCCTCCAGTACTGCAGCATGTTGCTTCATGCGCCACATGAGAGGAACATCATCCTCCTTTGTCCAGCCTCCAAGCGGATGCAAGAGTAAAACTGGACGCCGGTAGCCACGTTCCAAAAGCTGCTTATGAGTATCCTGCATTAAAAGAGCATGCCCATTGTGCACTGGGTTGCGTAACTGGAATGCAAAGACAGCATCTATGGAGAAAAAACAGACAAAAGATTTAAGGAAAGCAAGTTACTTTATCAGGAGCTGTGCAACCATAGAAAAATCCTCAAACATTATAATCTTTCCTCTGAACTCTATTAAACAAGTATAATAGCAGTAGTCACAGGTCATTAAAAGATTATGAATTATTATAAAATCATTCTACTCCTAAGCAAAACTAATAAAATAATAACAACCATACAAAAGTCCCCATAAATCAGTTTCCTTTATTTTTGAGATTTCCACAGAATTACTCTAGTTTCTCCAATAGCTATAATCTTCTCTGGATTTTTCACTTGCATGAGCATATCATATGAAGTTAAATTCTAAGAGGAAATCAAATTACCTGACTTAAAGGCTCAATGTATCACCAGTAGAACAAATGGACATGTTTGCAACAAAACAAATAAAAGATTTAATGTCTTAATAAATCTCCTTCACCTAAACAGCTTAGTAGAGAGTTTATGCACAGTAAGCAGTCAGCCTTGCTCTGTTCTATTCCAAAGTATTACAAACCCTTAGTGAAAAACCCTGACAGAACAAGGATTTCTCCTTCTGCAAATTAAGATGAATAAAGGCACACTGAAAGACAGCAAAATTACCATAACTGAGAGGTTTCCCAATAAGGAATCAATAAAATCTAGAGAAAAGGGCTTTAACAGGTATCAAATATATTTATTTAAGGGCTAGCTAAAACAAAGCGTGGTATCTCAAACCTGCAGATCCTGGAAAATTTGGATGAATCTTTTAAGGAAGAAACAGAACAAGAAAAATTTACTCACCAGCATTCATTTCTTTAAATTTCTGCCTTAGTTCAGCTGGAGTGAGACGGTATTGATCAAGTCCATCATTCCAATAAATACGATCAAGGACCTGTAGATCTCCACCTACAAGCCAGTTCCCTTGCTCCATAACCATCTAAGAGAAGGGAAAATCCCTGTTAGGATTGGTTGTCAGGTTCTCCTGAGCATCTAGAGCTTGCAATGGGGCCACATCTTTACCAAGAGGAGAGTTCTGGATTAATTTTATTTGACAGTCTCAAGTCATGCATCTTTTTTTTTTTTTTTTTACATCACTGGAACACAATCCAGACACATTATACCACAGTGCAGGAGAGATGAACCAATCTTCAGTAGACATATACCTGCCTTTCAAAATAAAAGATTTCTTTTTTATATATGGAAATGAAAGCAAGCAGCCAGTATTCTTAACCAACATTATTACACGACAAAAAGAGACAGTGGCTGAAAAGCCTAATATATCAAGTACAATGAAGCTGCACACTTTATTGTTGTTGGTCAAAACAAATGCAGTTCCAGTATCACCCTGCATTTTACAAGACTCTGGTCAGCAATAAAGTAACAAATAAAACAGTTTTGATTAACTACTCATCCACTTTAGCTTATGAATAAAAACAGGATCTTTGAAGTTGGACAGCTTTTGGATTTGTTTCATGTTTTACCAGGGCAACATATATTGTACGCTCACTAGAATTCTTTTGATATCTTCAAATATCACCTCACACTTTATCAAAAAATAATTATGGCAAGCTGCTTAACATACTCTAGCAATAGCCATAGAAATCATTCAGAAATTGTTAATTTATGAGAATTCATTTGCTTTTGAAGATAGAACCACAAAAAACTCTTAAGTTTCATACACATTTCTGATAATTTTTTAGCCTCTCATAATTTAAAGATAACAACAAATGTTGTTATAAAATAAAGACATTATATGCTAAATACCCAAGCCAAGATGTTAAAATTAAGTGTGAACTTTTCAATTTATTTTTGCTTCGACATAGATCACCTGCTGTAAATAAATGATCTCTTCCCAAAGAAAATGCCAAACTTTGACAGCTTACCAAGGTGGGGGGAAGGAGTGACAGAGATATGAAGATGAGAAAGCTCTGCACTACAGTAACTCTCAGGCACCCAAAGATTTCTGATCAGTTTAGAAGGGTCACCAGATTCACATGCTGTCATGATACTACTATGTAGACATTCATATGCTGTCATGATACTATTGCACATCCCAATACAGACATAGTTCATAGAACTTTAGTTTATGGAACATATAGTTCCTCATCTTCTACATTAGTTTCAGCCAGGTCATACTGTAATTGCTAATGCATTATAAGAAGTCATTCAAATCTTGTCTGCATGAGATTTTCTTATAATTTCTTAAATTTGTGTTAAGTTTTCAATAAAGGGGTAATTTTATGTTCATCAACACTGAACACATCGAGGGCTTTTAACATCTCCCAGAATACTCTTACTTGTATCTAGTAGGAGATGCCCTTTTTCAAAAATTCAAATTCTTGAATACAACTTTAGTCAGTAAAAGGATGTTATTACACATTAATAAAAAAATTGGTAAGAAATAAAAAAAAAAATCCATTGTTTTCACATATCTTTAACTATTATCAATACAGATAGTTTTAGAACACAACAAAGGCTTTCCCTTTTTAAGAGCAAGCTCATAATTTGAGGTTTGTCTGATGTCTTTTTATCTGATGTTAAGTCATAGTTGTAAACAAAAGGATACTATAGAGCTAAACGGGGAAAGAAACACATTTTGGCTGTGCAAAGCTAAGATGCACCATTTACATCAGCTGGCAAAACCAAACACAGCATTGTGATGAGTATGTTACAGTCAGAATATTTCAGTATGACACAACCATAAGGTCAAGATAACAAAACACACTGAACACAATGGATGGGAAATAACTCCCCAGGGAGTTAAATGATGAACCCTCCAAGAACAGGGCCTATTTCAAAAGCATCTAAACCAGGCAGCTCTCACGTGCTCCACATGCAGGCGGAATAGAAGTTTCCTTGCCTTCACAATGCATATATCCACCGATTAAGGAGCTTTGATGATCCATCTGGCTACAGAGGGATGTGTTTCCTAGGCACATTAGAGGGCAAAGTTCCCTCTTCTGTAGCACAGATTCCACAGCACATTCTAAATTCATTTAATGTGTACATATTGACATTAGATTTTCACACTAAGTGGAGGCTATTCAACATCTGCATAGAACCAAAAAAAAAAAAATCACCTTTTTTCTGCTTAAACATTTTAATTAGTTCTCAAAGTAGTTTTGCTGTCAAAATACACCAGTCAGACATCAGCTGTTTGAATTTGCAGTTCCACAAACAGGACAGATAATAGGACTTGATTTTCAACTTTTAAACACGCACCTTGATATAGGGATGTTCCTTGCATGTCGTTCCCCATTGCCTAGCACAGCGTTCCTCTTTCCTGTGCTCATAAAATTCAGGATTACGGAGAATGGCCACACGGCGACCTTCATACACCAGTGCAATTGCTGTACACCCGTCCAGTCTTTCTTTGTCTTCTTGAGTAGCTGTTAGCACTATAGGCACTGAGAGATTAATAACTCCCCCTGCAGAGTGAAGGAAAAAAAAACAAAAAGCCCTTATCCTTAGTAACGGTCATCAATGATATTATGAAAATCTAACCTTATAACAAATTACAGTCCAGGCTCTAAGTGTATCATACAACACGTAGTTCAAGTACTTATTTTAACAGGGGTTAAAAGCAGCTTTTGGCAAACTCTTGCATAATACACGTGAGCTATAAAAATGTGCAAGCACTGAGGTTTGAGAAAGTGCAAAGAGTACTGAAAATAACAAGTACTTATAGCTACACACAAGTATTGAGACTGAGGATACTACTTTTTTTGGGACCTCGAGTATCTTCTTGAAGAAGCTATATAGTAAGCAGAAATACACAACTGACATCTTTAAACAGATCATCTAAAATGTTGCTACTGAAGTGGATAATGAGTAAAAAAAAGAAAGCTTTCTCAGTAGCCATACTTTCAGTCCATAAGAAAAGTTCAATGAAACAGTATATATGCCTAGAATAGCATCCAAGAGACTTAGAGAAAAGGAAACTAGAAAATGTAAGAGGGAAAATAGATATTTGGCTCATAGAATTAAAAGAAAAGTGACTTTTTTTTTTCTGCTATTTAGTCTCCAGTATGAGAAGAGTAATACAGAAGGAAGTGGGGAGACAGGAATTTTCACTGTCCCTCTTTGATACCGAGAGTGCAAAAAACCCTAAAAGGCTGAATTAAAACAGAGCCTTCAAAGAGGAACAAATGAAAAATTACAGAGGATCACAATGAAATTACCAAACCTGAGGATGTTATCACTTGTTGACTACCTTACCTAATGCTTGCTCTTAGCCAACTGGTAATGAAAAATAAGGCATATTAATTTAAATCATCACAGGATAATTATTAAGTCATACTGATTCAACTACATGTGACAGTTGTCCATACTCAAGCCACCTCCTCAAATTCGGACTTCATACTTGCAATAGCTCCAGCACTCAAGTCAGTTTGTTGTCCTTTCTTTCATTGCTATTATGGAACAAATCTTTTGGCACATAGATCTAAACAGCAATTAAATTGCAATTCTAAATTCTAAAATAAATTTCTTCAAGACAAATTAGAAACGTGGATTTTAGGTTTAAATGTTTTTCAAAAATGAAAACGTTTGAAAAATATAATCTGTAAAGGCAAAAAACAAAACCTTCAAACTCTTAATACAATAGTAGGCATAAAGAGAACAAAAGCATCAAGTTAAAACTGATTATTATGATATCCTATTCTCTTACCCCAGGCTGTGCACAAGCCTGATAACATGTTGCCACACCACCACCAAGAAGTAAAGCATCAACAATATTTTAGAAGCAGGATTAGTTTGCTCAGTTTTACAAATGGTAAGTTTAACCCTACCATCAAGGAGACAGTCAAAGTGAAGGCACTGCAGGTATTCTCTCTCTCTCATAAAGCCATTCAGGGGTGTTGCCCAGCCTTCTGCTAGCACTTGCACCCACTGCATATCCACCTTGTAAAGAAATGGACAAATACACTTAGAGCAGACAAAAGTTGTTGGTTAATGACTGACATCAGGTATTAATCATAATAGATCATGAGCTACCCATAAAACGCAGGACAGTATAAATGGAAGATTTCTCAGTATTACAGTTTTTAATCACAAAGAATTCAAAGTTTCTACAAGTAAGAAAAAAAATAACTTGTTCCTCATTGTTCATATTTTTGGCTATTTTCCAGTCCTTACACTAGATCAAATTTCCATATGCCAAAAAACAAACAAACAAAAAGCACACAACAAACTTTATTTGTAAATGCTTGATAAAGTTCACCTTAACAGAATTAGAGAGTCCCACTTGCATTTATTTTTTTAACAAAGGAAGATAACTAAGAGGTAAAAGAAAAAACAAAAACAACACACACAATTACCACAAAAATATCAGAATTATCGGGGTAAATATTAAGAGGTCTAATCTTAAAACAGAATTGAAAGAAATCTTTTATTGGAGAAAGTAGTGAGACAATCCAGAAGTAAAATTCTCTTGGGACTAGTACTTATTTTAGTTTAAGAGATATCAGCTTACAGGGAATTTCCTTCCCTAGCACTTAAACTGTCACACTATGACTTAGTGTGTGGCCTCTATTATTTCTGCATGTGCATCCCTAAGATTTGGTCAAGTCTTCGACAAGGACAGGCTTTGCTTGTGCACGTCTCTTTTGCAGAGTATGACTAATTTTATTACACTGTTTAATTTATGCTGAGGCAAGTAGAACACAGATTTTCTTCCGCAGCTTACGTTATATATTTGCTTGATATTTAACAAACCACTGGTTGGGGGTGGAGGGGGAAAGGACTTGTTTTTCTAGATAGGGAGCAATTTAGAACTGGACACTACAGAAATTTAATAACGTGACTTTAAATATTTATTCCTCAGGAAAGCAATAGCTTCACAGACACATCTGTGAAAGGAATCAAGTAAGATCCAGTGAAAGGAAGTATTAAAATATATTACTAGTAGAAGGCTAGGCAAATTTCAAAACTATTTAATTCAAAGCTTAGTATGTTGTCTCAATCCTTCAAAGTCAAGTTACTTGCTGCAGATGCTTAACTCTGAGCTTAGTCAGCTCCTAAATGCTTAGCTTTAAGTTCTAGTAATACTGTCAAAAAGCCAGTGAAAAAAGCTCACGCCTAGTTTGTAAGAAAAAGAAGATTAGGTAGAACAGAAACACAGCCAGAAGCAGCTTTGTCTAATTTATCTGAGTTGGAAAATAATGCATTCAATGAAAATAAGAACAGACTTAATCAAGGTGATCCATGCTTTTCCACATTTTCTCTGCTGGAAGACAGAAAAGTAGCATAAATATGTTCTAACCAAAAAAATACCTAATAAAGATCTGATCATCTCTCTGTAGACTTAAGTTTGCAATTGCTTTAGCCTGGTATACAAGATTACTATGATTCAGCTGAAACTTACCAACACGGAGAATCAAGAAGCAGTAACTAATTTCCTTCATATTTCTCAGTCTTTACAATACCAAACGACATGGTTGTAATTCTTCTAGAAACAACTACTCATATAGGACGTGCCAGGCACGGTTTAGTTTGGGGTAGGGTGGGTGGAAGGTGCAGGAGAAGGTCACTGTAAATTTCATCTCCAGGCTTGGGATAAACTAAGTAACATTATATCAGACATTATGTATGAAATTACAAAGACTCAATTGTTATCTTTAGTAAGCGATCAAAGAAAACACAAATGCTGTGATTTCTCCCAAGAAAAGAGGGAAAAAGTATATTGAGATACAGTCTGTAACCAGTACAGGTATTTTGACTGTACCTACTTCAGCTGAGCCAGACTGTCTTTTAACTTCAGCAGTGAGACAACTGAACACAAAATACCTTATTTATTTCCAAGGTTAACAGAGATTCGGCATCAGTTTTGGCCAACTGTAGCTTGTTTTCTGGCACATAAAGCTCTTTCACCTCATAAGAGGCATCCACTGGTACAATGTCCTGCATAAAAGGAATAAACAGAACTTAATGTTTGCTCAGAATGCTTCTTTGACACTGAACATGTGGTCAAGAAGTAAAATTCTAATGTTGCACCACTCTGTAGCAAGAGTTTATTCATTAAAGCAATTTTTACTAATTTAAAAAACAGCATTGTCCCAAGATTATGATATATTGCTAGCCAAGCTGCTGGCTCGAGTAACTAAAGTCAAACATTCTGACAAAGGCTTTTTTTTAAAACCTTAAGTACCCCATATAACATTTACCTAGTAAATATTTAACTATTAAGTGCAGTTTTTATGACTTATTAATGTCTTCATTATGTACAGCAGAAAGGAAGACTATGCTTTTATACTTGCTAAAGAAGTAAAAAAAAAAGTTTTAGTGACTGAGCATTTACAAATTTTAGTCATTCCTATACAGCATACATACATACAATAATTGGTGACTTGGAGGTTTAAAAAAAAAAAATCTTTCTCAACTGAAAATGATTAACACAGAAGTACAAATTAAATGTATTGCCTACAGCTAATGACATAACACCAGTGTCCTTATCTGTATATTATCACTTAGAATATTTACGTTTGTGGCCACCTGCGCATATATACATGCAATGAACTGAAATCTAGTTTTATAACCAGAACACCACAGAATATCAATTTTTTATTTGGAAAAAAAAAAAAAATCAGTTTTCCTCCACACGCTTTAAACAAGACATTCTCACTCCACAATGCTCAAGATTCAAGGTCTTAAACATCTCAAAAATATGAATATAAGGGCAAAGACATAATTTAAAAAAAAAGGGGGACGGAGAAGGGAGAAGGCAATCGTGATAAACCCTTAAAGAGTTTTCTCTGACAAAAGATGGTATAAAATGTCAAAACCCAGTCAAATGTTCTACTGATATTTAGCAGCAAAAAAAAAAAAAAAAATCAGTGAAAAGCAGCTGACAGTTCTTTTTAGAAACAGGCTTTTAAAAGTGTTGGAAACTTTTGTAAAGTAATCTTTACTTTTTGAGAAAAAAAAAAAATCTCACTCTTACAGCAAAGTATATACAGACCCAGAACAAGAATAAAGAAATTATCTTTATTTTTCCAGTATTTGCAGCCAAGAGTAAACAAGTACGCCTGCAGGAAATACAAAGTTTGTCCAAGCATTTTAAAGCCTTTATCCAAGCATTTATCAGACATTATGCACTACCTTCATGGGGAGTAAAACAAAGGCAGTAGGATGATGAAAGCATGTGGGAGATAAAATGACTGTGGGAGTAAAAAAGACATGGCGTGTCTCACTGTCTGTTACATAATTCATATCTCCAAAGACAAATAAAAGGAAAATAAATTAAACTAGCATTTAGAAATTGTGTTTTATAAGGAAAATCTCAGTCCCTTCCACACCAGACATCATTTGGGAACCTGATTTTATTAGACAGTAAGTTAGGCAAATCCTCCCTTCTATTTTCTCTGCCTCAGCAGCAGCATTACAACCCAGGAGAGCTGCTGCAGAATCCTGCCACAGCAATAAGCCCAGAATCAAATTAAGGTATTCCCTGCTGTAAAGAACAGCAGATCTTACAAAGTATAATGACTGAGTACACATTATGCTGCTTCACAGAAGACTCTCCTCTGGACCCTATTTCTTTACCATGCTAGAATGTCCAAATTTTACAAACCATCAAAACCTTAAAATAAATGAGTCCATTAAAGAGGTCTCTTCAAATATTATCCTGTTTTTAGTGTCCCACTAATGGGCAAAACAATGGAGAAAACAAAGGTTTCATAATGCAGTTTTTGTTAACAACCTATGTCATTATAAAGATGTA